>NC_082399.1:11661605-11766605 GCF_031168955.1 Gadus macrocephalus
CAGGTATAAATCGCGTAGAACACTTACCACAGAAGGGTCTGTGTTTATGTTCTCTCTTTGTCTCTCGCTGTCCCTCTCTCTCTCTCTCTCTCTCTCTCTCTCTCTCTCTTTCTCTCTCTCCTCTTTCAATCCTGTCCTTTATAGCAAACTTGATTTGACTATAGGTAACCATAAGTAGGATCCAGAAGACTGAGCAAAGATAACAAACCAGCATCTCTCATGATGATATGGGTAAGAGATATCGGTTAGTTAAATGAGTTAGTCTGATGGGGAGGGACATGGGTTAATGCTATGGGTTAGTCATATGGGTTTGTAAAATGAGTTAGGGGTTAGTGGTATTGGTTAGTGATATGGGTTAGTGAAATGGGTAAGTGATACAGGTTAGTGATATGGTTAGTGATATGGGTAAGTGTTATGGGTTAACAATATGGGTTAGTGATATGGGTTAGGGATATGGGTTAGTGATATGGGTAAGTGTTATGGGTTAACAATATGGGTTAGTGATATGGGTTACACATATGGGTTAGTGATATGGGTTAGTGTTATGGGTTAGTGTTATGGGTTAACAATATGGGTTAGTGATATGGGTTAGTGATATGGGTTACACATATGGGTTAGTGATATGGGTAAGTGTTATGGTTTAACAATATGGGCTAGTGATATGGGCTAGTGATATGGGTTAGTGATATGGGTTAGTGATATGCGTTAGTGATATGGGTTACACATATGGGTTAGTGATATGGGTTAGTGATATGGGTTAGTGATATGGGTTACACATATGGGTTAGTGATATGGGTTAGTGATATGGGTTAGTGATATGGGTTACACATATGGGTTAGTGATATGGGTTAGTGATATGGGTTAGTGATATGGGTTAGTGATATGGGTTAGTGATATGCGTTACACATATGGGTTAGTGATATGGGTTAGTGATATGGGTTAGTGATATGGGTTAGTGATATGGGTTAGGTACGGTGTAGTGGCTAGTCTGCCAGCCATAAGGTACTTGGTTTGATCCACATCGTCCGATGCATACCCACAGGTCTCCTAGAGCTACGATGGCCCTGACACGTAGCTTCATCTACAGCGTAACCTGATGAAGGAGTCCGCTAGATTAATATAACGGATAAACCGACTGCCATCGTCATTCAATGAACACCAGGAGAAATACACAGCAGCTGATGTGTATCCACAACGGCAGGTCTGGGAACAGCGCTCATGGAGACCCTCCATCGGACCAGACCACTCCCAGACAAGGCCACACCGGGACATTTCAAACATCTCTCTCACAGACCTGGAGATGTCCATGACGTCTTTTGAGATGTTAAGAAAAAAGTTTGTCGACAAACAAATTTTTTTCCCCCAGAGTCTGTGTTTGGATACTGAACCACAAGGCCAGCAGATCTTCACAGTAGGTTGAGTTGAAACCATAACAACCCCCCCCACCCCCCGACCAACTTTTAATATGCTTACATATTAACAGGTTGACATGCAAATTAAGGAAAACTCCCAACCAATACGGCCTCCCAGGCCGTATAGCTTTTCCTCAGGAATCTGATATACTACTCTATCGTCCCCATGCTTCCATCTTAGTATTGGGTATTGGAATAATGAGTATTATCAATAGTCGTTAAAGGTTAATATTAGTAATAATGCAGGCCCATTGGTGTTATTAATATAAGTAATGTATTAGCAATAGCATTGGCAGAAATGTATTAATTTTAGTGTAATATAATTTTGCAGTTAATATTACTACGACTAAAGATTTAGGAGTTGCTGTGGACAAACCCACACAGGCGTGCACACACGCACGCACACACGCACACGCGCACACACACACACACACACACACACACACACACACCCACACACACACACACGCTCAATCCGGGCTGACTTCTAGACCTAGGCGGTATGGTTCCACTTTGACCAGTGATTGTATTCTTCTTCATTATTCAAACCGAGGGGGCAACTAATGCCAGTGCTTGTGGCAAATGCCTTCCAGGTGTGTTTGATTGGCGCAGTAAGAAGTATTTAACACAAGGTGAAGTCATTAACACATGCTAGATTGGCAGATGTGGAGACAGCTGCCTTTTAGTGTAGAAGTAGCCAGAGCTGCGGGTCAAATTAAATTAAATTGCACATTGTGCTGCTGCACATGTTCGTTACGAGGAGGATTTATGTTGTTGTTTTTTGTGAAACCCCTGCATTTCTATTTTCAATAAATGGTGTCGATTATTAAAGTGTTAAGAATGTCGCTTGAACACATTTAAAGAAGAATCGTTGCGTTTTTAAAGATCAAACTGCGACTGCAGACCTAGTAGCTTAACTAATGGGATAAGACGCTTTTACATTTCTTGGTCAGTGTCACCACCTGCTGGTAGAATCAGGATCGTGCTTCATCTACCGAACATCATGTACTATATCATGTTCTACACACCACGTATTTGATTCTTCTGCGATTTACACCAGAGGTAGGTTAGCTATAAGAGTTCATAAAACATAAGAGATATGAATGTAGGTGCGGTTCGGTGTGGTAAAATAAAAGTAGACCTCTTCTGATTATAGACCCAATCATCAACATCCATCCGTAGGCTATAGGCCTATGTGAGGCAAAGCACAGGTTTACAATGGGAAATTATACTGCAAATATAGAAGTATTTTATCGTTATACATATTAAGAATCATTAAGTGCCTGCACGTTACTGTGAATCAAAACGGTCGATGCAGAAGAAGAACAACGGAGTGAGCGATTGCTCCTCAATGAGGGGATCATAATTTCCATTGTAATGGGCCCGCATTCTCCCCCATAACGAATACACTTAACAAATCAGGATTAGCCATTTCGTATTGATCAGCAGGGAAAGACCTTACGAATTTGATCCCTTTTGTCCTCGCTGATTGACCGGGAGATAATCCCTTGTCAGTTTTGACCCATGTGACTAAACGCATCATCCGTTTACCCCTCAACCCAACTCTGAGTCACTGTGCAAACGGCGGGTCCCCCTCGGGTGCCATGGATACCGAGGGCCCCTGACCTCCCCGACGACGTTTTTAGAGGGAGGGGGACACGCCGGACAAATACACGCTCGCGTGTGCAGCGCCCTTACGTGCGTCATAGGGCGGCTGTTGGTTTGCTCTCGTGGCTGCACAAGGGCCAACTGGCCCCACACTGATAAGGCGCTCATCTGATCTTTGAGACGGGGGTTAAATGGTCCAAAAAACCAACAACGTATGGGGGTGGGGGTTCATAATTCGCATGCGTCATCCGAGTGTTTTACGCGTTTATTTTGTGCACAACAAATGTTTTTTTTCAAATAGCCTACGCCAAAGGCACATTGACATTGTGGCAATTACCTAACAATGGATTTAAAAGGGGGGAAAATGTGTATTTACTTTTTTTTTTTTTGTCGTTTCTCTGAGTTTTGGGTTATTAACACACCTTTGTCATGCAAACAAGCATACACGTTTGCAGCTCTTAACGCAGGCACTAATCCACCATCAATCACTGGCCCCCAGATCACCCTCATCCATTCGGTGTTAGCAGAATACAGGAACATCCTGTCATCAAAGCGGGGCTGCGCCTCTATTATATCACCCACCACCTTCCCAGGTAGGGAGCTCAGTTCGACCGCTCACCCCACACCACACAACACAAAACATGACAAAACGAGGTGTGCGCGTCTGGTTGCTCGTGGCTCTCCATCTCCATCTCAGGTGCGCGGTGGACGCGCTCGCATTTCCGCACGAAGGCCTGCAGAGACACGCTAAAGAGGGGAAACCCACCACCACGACGACCATGTCGGCTCAGGAGAAATTCGACCGGATTTTCCACCTGAAGGAGACGCTCCAGAAGCCCCCCTCGCCGCCCCACAAGCAGGCGCCCCAGTTCATGGTGGATCTTTTCAACTCCGTGTCCAAGTCCGCGGGCACCCCGCTGTGCCAGAAGGATATCCTAAAAGGCAACATCGTGAGGAGCTTTGAGGATAAAGGTACGTTGTGAACGGGTTAGGAACGTGCGTGTGTTGAATATCAGGGTCATTACGCAGTTTTCTGTTATAATGAAACTGTTTGGGGAAGATTTGGGCAGCGCGCAAAGTGACCCAAAAATCAATCCCCAAACACCATCAACAACTTTACACACAAGAAAGCATTGCATTGTAAAGAAAACGAACATGGAACCCTACGAGTGGATTTTTATTTTTGTGATGAAAACTAAATCTGCCCCCCACCCCGCCCCACCACACCCACCCCTTCCCATGAAAACAGGTCATACGGGAGAGAGGTTTCACTTCTTCAACCTCTCGTCGTTCAGCAGAGACGAACGGATGATCAAAGCGGAATTCCGATGGTTCAGGCAGAAACAGAAGCATTACTTCAAGTCCTTAGGGCCGCACGTCTATAAGGTAAGGCTCGCACGACCACCCACACACAATTTTTTTTTTTTAATTATTATTATTATGATATATTAGTCAGTTCAGGATGTTTGGAAATAAGTTAATAATCTACTACTCCTGCTCCAGGTGGACGTGTACGAGGTTTTGGAGAGCCGGGTCAGGCCGTGGAGAGGGAACCTCATCACGACCCGGTTGGTGCCCCTCTACACCCAAGGGTGGGAGGTCTTCAACGTCACTCAAACGGTGAGTTTCAACAGCGTTGGCGTAGGCTAAAACATGGGAACGCAGTTGCGTTTCTGTATGGGTGTGTCTGTGCGCGAGCCCGTTTGTGTGTGCGCGCACGCGCATATCTGTGCGTATTTTGCCAGTGAATGCGCGTGCGTGTATTTGTGGGAGTGTATGCGTGCGCGCGCATGTTTATGTCAGTGCATGTGCGTGGACGTGTGCACGCGTGTGCGTGCGTATTTTCTGAGCGTAGGTGTGCGTATGTTTTTTCTGTGTGTGTATGTGTTCGCGCACACGCATTTACGTGCAAGTCTGAGTGTTTTTTCAGTGCATGCGCGCGCGTGTATGTGTGGGTGGTCAATTGATCAGCTCAATCAATGTCAATACGAGTGTGGTGTGTCCTCGCAGGTGTCCAAGTGGATCGGGGACCGCCAGGAGAACAACGGTATCCTGGTGGTGACCACCCTCCCGTCAGGCGCCTGGCTGGAGGCCGCGGCCGACCACCAACGCACCGACCGCAACGCCTACCTGGTGGTGTTCTCCGACGACGCGAGGACGGAGCTCACCGGCAACACATCCATCCATCACGGTAGAGGAATACGGCTTACTAGAAAACAAAAAAAAATCTTTGTCAGGCCCTCCTAGTCTACTTTTCTCATGGACCACAAAATCAATAGTGTAGCCGCCTACAACATGTATTTTTTTTTGTAACGATTTATGTAACGACTTGTCCAACACGATAATAATAATTTTCATTCATAACTTTATATCGATAGGTCATGGGAACGCCCCTCCGAGCAACGACCACCACGACAGGAAACGGAGAGCGATCCCCGCCTTCCTCCGCGGGCGCCCGCAGCCCTGCCAGAGGGTTCCCCTCTTCGTTGACTTCGAGGAAATTGGTTGGGCGGGCTGGATCATATCCCCGAGGGGCTACAACGCCAACCACTGCAAGGGCTCCTGCCCCTTCCCGCTCGGGGAGAGCCTGCGCGCCACCAACCACGCCACCGTGCAGTCCATCATGCACGCACTCAAGCTGTCCGACGACGTGGGCTCCCCCTGCTGCGTGCCGGACAAACTGCAGTCCATCAGCCTGCTGTACTTCGACGACGAGGAGAACGTGGTTCTGAAGCAGTATGATGATATGGTGGCGGTGAGCTGCGGGTGTCACTGAACCCCTGGCCCGCTGGGCTCTTTCTGGACTGTATGGTTGGTTGGCTGGATGGTGGATTCACATCTTTAAGCTAAATTATTGTTGGAAATAAAAAGAAAGCAATGTATTTTCGTCAAAACATGTCTAATATTGTCAAATTGTATTATTTTTAGAAATAAAAGATAGAAAAATGCATTTTATTTTTTAATGTGGGTCCATGGCTAAGCCTTTTTTTTATAGTGAATGACTAGTATAACCTTAATACAAAAGGGTGAAGCTTTAAAGGTTCGCAGTAAAGGCCAGAATGACCTGCAAATCAAGCCTAAAGATTGACGCATTAAATCTAACAAGACAGGATATTATTGATATAAACAAATGGTTGGTATCAATTTTGTCAATCATTCAAATGGTTAAAAGTTTGATACACAGTGTATATCAAACTTGTATCAATGTTCAATACATTAATAATCTTCACAGAATATTTGTGGAATATTAAAAATTATTTCGAAAAATATATGTTAGGAGGAGTACGGTCAGTAATATCTGTTGTTTTTATTGGAATGGATCACATAAACAGAAGTCTATCGATGAAATTCAAAATGAAACACCAAGGCAAAACTAAGCATCCTTCAAAGTACTCTGCATGTATGATTTTTGGCAAAAGGCAACGGTATTTTACAGTTTATTCTATAAATGATTGCAAAATAACTTCTTCCTTTAAAATCGTTTTTAAAACGTCTGCATGCATAAACAGCCCTTTTTGTGCGATCCTTCACAGGATATAACCAGGATTAACTCAAAGAACGTATATTCAAGGAACTTTAATAGTGCTCTTTGTGACTGCAAACCTATGTGGAAAAATATGAAATTGAGGACCACCATTATAGTGCTTAACCAGAAATACATCCAAAACTCTTAAATTGCAATTGACTCGTCAACATTAGATTACAATTTCAAGATTTACATCTGTCTTTCATTTTTCTTATCACATACAACGAACAATATATATATATATATACATCAATTTAAAGCACTATAAAAAAAATATGAAATTGCACATTGTAACACAAAATAAGTTCCTAACAGTCACACACACACACACACACACACACACACACACACACACACACACACACACACACACACACACACACACACACACACACACACACACACACACACACACACACACACACCAACAATCACCATCTTCCCTGCATTATTTGAACAATAGATTCACACGGTTGACTTCATTCCAGTTCAAAAAGCCATCTCCTTACAACAATGAATGGTGGGGACTTTTAGAACAAATGTGTCATTTATCAGAGTGAGCAATGTTTTTAAGCATAAAAACATCACCAGAAATCCAAATGAAATAAAACCTGAAAGTTCCTAAGTCTATTTAAAAGCCCTTGCTCTATATCAGCTAGCACAATCCAGCTCCTCTACACCCAGAAAGTCTCCCAGCATGTGGTCGTGTTGACCATAAACTGGTTCTAAATAGGGACGGCCTTCGTTACTGTACACCTGCCGTGACCTCTCATTCTGCCTCCGTTCAAACTCGTCCTGCTCCATTTGGGAGGCCTGCACGACAGATTTATGGGATATGGACGTCATGGGCACCGGGACAAATCCGTGGTAGAGCACCATCGGGGTGTTTAACACCTCCATGGTGGGCGCCTGAGGTATGGCGCCCTCTGGTGGCTGGACAGGCAACTGCAAATAGTTCCCTGTTTCTGGATCATAGAAGGTTTTGGTCTTCACCTGGATGGGCATGTCTACGAAAAAGTACTGCCCTGAGTCGGGATCTTGGAGGAGTTTGCGCTGGGTCATGGGGATGGACTGAGTCACGATGGTGTGCTCCACGCTGGACTGACGCGACAGCTGTTGACCACTGTAGCTGGACTGGCGGGAGAGGTTGGCTGGGCGGGGTGCCTCGGTGGCATACGCGTCGATGCTGTGACTTCTCTTCACCGTGACGTCTCCTCCTCTGCAGGCTTTCTCCTTGGCGCGACCCCTCTGCTGTAGCTCCTCCATGATGGACTTCTCAATACGCTGGTTCCTCGTTTCAGTCATTTCCGACGTGTTGACCGACATATCCGCACTGGCTCGGCGCTCCGCGTGATCCCTCACATGCCTGTCCACACTCTGGGATCTTTTGGACTGCCTGTCTACTGCTGGCCGACTTTCGCTGACTTGGGCTTTGTATACGGGTACATTGCTGATCACCCTGTCACTGCTGTAGTTCCTACGTTCGGGTTTGTCGCGAGGATGATGATGCCGGTCACTGCTGCGGCATTCCCGTTCTGTTAAAATGACGTCAGGAAGTCGATCAACGCTGCAGCCACTGCTCTCCTTCCTGTCCTGCGTTTCTGCCTTGTAGCCGGATCGGACCACTTGGCTGTGATCCAGTCGATCGCTGCCTTGGGCTCTCTGTGGATATTGGGCTTCCTCAGTCTTAGTCTTGGTGTGCCTGTGATGACGACTGCTCTCGTTGGGATGGTATCTTTCTTCAATATTTTGCGCGTGCTCCTTGTTGATGCTCTGGCTCCGCTTTTCAGTGTGTCTTCTGGAGGTGGTAGAGGGTTTGTCCTCGGTCTGTACATTTCCTGGGTTATCAGCGCTGTGTTTAACCGCCCTGGGCTTTCTGCTGCTGCTTGACGACTTCTGAGATGGCTTTTTCTGGCCCTCTTCTTTCTTAATCCTTCTGGTGGTCAACTTCATTGCTTTCATAAGGGCCTTCTCCGATTTAGGTAAAACCGGGGGAGGTTTGGAAGGCCCTGATTGGCTGCCGCTGGCACTGGATGGAGAGCCCGACCTCTCGCTGGGCATCTTGGAGACCTTTTCCCCATCTTCCGTCTCAGCAGTGAGGTCCGCCCTGGAGTCCCCTGTCCAGCTTTCGACCCCGTCTGACAACGGACTCACTCCAGAGTTTCTGTCCTCTTCTTGTGGAACCGTTAGAGTGGGGCCGAATTGGCTTCTCCTGAGATTAATATCGTTTGAAACACTTGAAGGAGACAAACTATTAAGTGGGGAGTTTTGCGGTGAGACTTCGCCAGGGGCGAAGCTTGTAATAATATTTTGAGAATGGTTGCTACTGGCGATGGCAGTGTTGCTACCCGGTGGGAGATTCTTCTTTACGTGATTTATTGCACACAATTCCGAGCCGTTGAGATGTTCTTTCGGCAACCAGAGATGCACTGGCTTTACTGGTTTGTTAGAGAATGTGTTGTCTTTGACGATGAATAAGGCAGGGATGTCCAAAGATGGCGAAGAGAGAGTGCTTGCAGGAGACATGGGTGTTGAGTTGATTGTCTTTTCCTTTGTCTGTTGGCTTATAAGACTCTCGATTCCTCCCTCTCCACCTTCCCCAGCTCTGGGCCTGCCAACCTCCCGGTCCGCTTCTTCTTTCTCTGTACCAGGAGTTTTTAATAACGGCTTGCAAACTTCTGTCTCCCGTTCCCATACAGAGACAAGCTCTGTTCCTGTCGATACTGAATCGTTATTGAGGTTTCCCAAGACATTAATAGGCTCTCCGTCATTTTCCTCCATAACTTCTGTCTCCCGTTCCCATACAGAGACAAGCTCTGTTCCTGTCGATACTGAATCGTTATTGAGGTTTCCCAAGACATTAATAGGCTCTCCGTCATTTTCCTCCAACCCTGCAGTCAAATTCTCCAAAGAGTGATAAACGTCATTGTTTCTGTGTCCAGCACTCTCCACAGAGAAATAAGACGACTTTGATGAAAGACTAGCTTGATCAGGAGGGCTTTGGTTAATATTATAGCCATTTACTAACACTAGAGGAGACACAATGTTTCTAGGTATGTCAATGGCAGCCACCTGATCCGGTATCACTTCGGCTTTGGTTGTTTGATCAGCCTCGGCTGTTATCAGATTTGTAGTTCCTGTTTTCTCTGTTAGGAGAATACTTTCTTGGTTCAAGGGCTCTACTGGGCATACATCATCCGGCCTTAGTGGGGCCTTGCGCTTAACCTTCCGCGGTGATCCAAGACTGCAAAGACTCTCTTGGCTGTAGGTTATTTCTCTCCTTCTTTCCTCTCTTGGTGAGACAGAGCCATTTTTGGTCTGCAGCTCAGAAGACGTAACACATTCAGGTAGGATTGGATGTCCCTCAACTGTTGAGTTTGTCTTCTCATTCTTTTTCCCAAGCTTATGATTGAAGGTTTCTCTATTTTGTTCTTCCCTTTCTGAGTCTGTATGAACATCCGTAATAGAGGGTCTTTTATCTTTAGGACCGTCTTTAATGGAGAAGTCCTCCTCAGTTCCATCCATAGCGCTTCCAGACTCTTTTATATTATCCTCCTCATCCTTTCTAGTAACTCCTTTTTTGCTCCTCGGTGGAACAGGTGGCACAGGAGGTACATCCTTCATCTTCAGATTTTCTTTATTCTCTTTCAACAATTGTTTCCCGTTTTCGTCAGATGTTTTGGGTCTTACTAAATTGTTTTTCAGCTCTAAATCAGGGATGTGCCTTGCATCGTTGAGTTGTTCTATTCCATTGTTTAAATCGTTAGAGTTGCTCGCTAGCCGTTTTTTCAAGTCACCACTGACTGCATTTATACCTGGCAGAGGGACCATTCTGCACAACTGATGACCTGCACCGGGCCTAGTTTCAGTCTGTGACAGAATATGTTTGATTTGATTATGATCCCTCAGATCGCCTAACCTCTCTTTGAGCTCCATATCTCTAAGTGCAAGCATGCGACCATTTAGATTTTCCTTTGCATCCGCCGTGAAATTTTGCAAAACCGTCTCACGTTGCTCTTGACACTGTGCATAATCATGCTCAGTAGCAGTGTTTTCTGCTAACAACGGGTCTGTGTCCTTTTCCTTCAACGATTTATACTTTTGTCTTTCCGATATGACTTCCTCAAGTGCCATTTTTGCTCGGTCATAATTGTCATTTATAATTGCTTTGTTGAGAACATGGTTATCTAGCTTTGGGAAACCCTCCTGCTTGTTACGTTCTTGTTCTTTCTTTGTAAACATGTCCCTTTTGGCTTGTGTGTTACCTCTCATGGATAACATCCCCTTTTTGATATTTCTCAGCTCCCTGGAGATCAGGTCGTTCTTTGCCTTCGTCTCTTCATCTATGTTAATAGACCCTCGTCTTTCCCTTGCTTTATCGAGAACATCGCCTCGTCTCGCCCTTTCCAGCTCTTTTAAAGCATTCAAATCATTAATGATGTGCCCACTGTCTCTCATCATCTCTTCCTTCTTTCCCAAACCTATTCTCACTTTATTTTTACCCTCGTTATGAACTTCTTCCTGCTCGTCCTCCCTCTCTGCGTGTCTTTGAGTTTTGATATAATTGTTCTGCCTCGCAGAAAATACATGTTTCTTTCTGGCATCCTTCCTTACAGAATCACTTACATATTTCGGTATATAATCATTTTTAGCATTGCACGGATCTCTCTCGATCAGGTATTCATCAGTTGGGCTTGGTAAGTCTGATAGTTTCTCAAGAGTAGGTATAATATCCGATTTAGTGAAATTTCGCTTTGGCACTGGTGGGGGATTTCTTTTGACAGTAGTATTTTCAGAAAATATGTCATTTAATCCACCTGTTTTATTTTGATGGAAGTGATGATCCATAACGGACCTTTCTTCAATAATATCTTCTTTTGAGTTATCTGTGTTTCTCTTGGTCAGTTTTCTTTTGGGCTCTGAAATCATGTTTTTGATGTGACTCGAGTGACTCGCCTTGTTTTTTTCTGCATTTATTGCGTCCCTGGCTGCATTAATGACATCCATCGTACTTGGAGGATGGGAACTGGCATCTTTATCATTAACAGCTATGAACTGTGCAAAGTCTTTTGATTGGGTTTCCGAGCTACTGGTTTTTTCTGGTAGGTGTTGTTTATAAGCCAAGCTCTCTTTCTCCTGTTTATAGGGAGATGGTACTTTAACATCTGCTGCTATTTTGGGTGACAGTCGTTGAACAATATATGGTGAAAGCTCTGCGTTGACAGCTTCCCCCTTTGGTGCATCTGGCAAAGGTTCCTTTGTTTGCTTTAAAAGACGGCGTCTGTTATCGGGAGAGACACTTAATGCCTTCTGTGGGGCTTGCGGTGGACCAGCCCCAATATCAGCAGTGAAGGCCTTCTTGTACAAATTCAGGGACGGATAGTTTTTCTTGATTACCATTGGGCTCCTGTGGTTTTTCATCTGCATTACAGGTGCAAGATAATTCTCTTCACCTAGATTTCTGCTTCCCAAGGCCTCTCTTTTTGTCTGCAATAAATTTGTTATTAAATAGTCATCGGACAAGGGCGAACAGAAATCGTGTTTCCCAGCATCAACACATGGGGTGTTGGCTTGTTTTGAAACCGGACTGCAAGAAACCCACCCTTCTTTAAAGATGGCCGGTGTGTTTAAGCCTGAAGCAAGTCCCTCAGATCCCATGTTTGTATGGCCGCCGTTATCCACTCGTGGTGGCTGGGTGTCGCGATCAGGCATCTCTGATGATCTGAATTTAGGTGGGCTGTACCGACTCTTAACTCTTTTCCTGTTGTCTTTGAGGTTAAAGAGGATGCTCGAGGCTAGGGACTTGTAACCCTCTCGCCTGATGGGCGTTTCAGAGCCCAACCTGGCCTCTGAGTCCGGTCTGAGGGGCAGGTCGAGGGCTAATTGGAGAATCTCTGATGTTTCCGTCGGCTGTCTTGATGGAATAAGAGGAGTCATCAGCTGACAGATGCTAAACGGAGTGGAGGCCGCAGAGCAGCACTCCTCGATAGCTTGGACTTTAACACTTATAGCTTCCTGTTTCACCTGTACGACACTCTCAGCTCTCAAACTCTCCACTATTGTTTTGGAGATGCGACCTTGAGGAGGGGGGATCACGTTAGGCAGATTAACAGGAAGAGCGCTTCTTGACCTTGATTTGTTTTGCCTCCAGGGGGCAGCATTTGCTTCACTTGTGTTAGAGGAGCACCGCATTTCAGCCAGAAGGACTTTGGGCTTTGGTGGGACCTTTGGTGGAGGAGGTGGGGGGTGAGGTTTTGTAGCAGGGGTTGGAGGAGGTCCAGCCCCAACTCTCGGACACGGTTCCACCCCCTCTGCAGACATAGAGGGTTCTTTGGCAAGGGCTTTCAGACATGTTTGGGAATCCTCTGCATGGAAGATATCTATTCTATGGGCCTCTGCCAGCTCCCTGTAGAGTGGGGAATCATACCATTTGGGGATCTTGTCCGAGGGGATAGAAGTAACTATCTCCTCCCGCCCGAATGGGAACCGGTTGATGTCCCTCCACATCTGAAAAGGGCTAAATTCACTATGAAGGAAAAAGTTTTTAATATTCAGTTTTCTCAGTTGGATAGTGGACTTCCCATTCCTTACTTTTGAGGCGTCTTTTCCAGACTTCTTCGACGAGCCATCACCAGAGGGATTTCGGTGACGGCCGTTTTGCCCAAAATGTCCATCCGCAAGCGTGTCCTGATAATCCAAAGAAAAATCGGAGAGCTCCATCCGGATGCTACGAAGTGCCGATTTATCCCATGATTCTCCATTAGAGTCCTGCTCGACGCTATTGTCCAATATTCCCTTGCAGCCTTTCTCCGTGGCGCTCAATGCCTTCAGGAAAGACGACACCTGGGTCATACTCTGCTGCAAGTCTTTCCCGCCATTGCTGCCGTGATGCTGCGACTGCGCTTGCTTTTTAGACTCCTTCGACTTTGTTTTGCGAGGCGTCCCCACTAAAGGCTTGTGGCAGTTGAACGGTGAAAATCCGTAGGTGAACTCGTCGTTGTAAACGGCGTCGTCCCCCACGCAGAGACTCCGGAAGGCCCGGTCCGTCAGGGTGCTGACCTCCCGGTCGGCCTCGTCCATGAGCAGCTCGGTGAAGCCGTTGGGGAAGCGATGGTGCAGCATGCTCCCCGCCCGCTGGCCCAGGTGACGCTTCTCCACACAGGTCATGGCGTGCTGTTCGTCTGACTGTCCCGACAGCGGCCTGGGTTTCCTGGGTGTGTGTCTGTCACGTCTCCCCTTTGATCTGACTGTGTGCAGTCCAACGGACCATCGGCTGACAGTCCCTTCAGGTCCCCATGAGGACGAGTAGGTTGGGTATCACTGCTTCCTAAAAATAGAATCCGGTTTTAGACAAAGCATTGACGGCTTATCAAGGCACATATCGTTATAGGTGATAATTTATCAAGTGTGCGAGTGTGTGTCCAAGTTTCTGCATATGCTATAAATGGTTTGAACTTAGAGGGTGTACAGTTGACCTTTGTGTACAAAGCATGTGCAGAAGTTGACTATGCGTTGCTATGTGCATGGTAGACAAGCACTCCAGAGCGCCAGCGCTATTTAAGTCAAGCAAGGTGCTTAAAGCTAAGGGTAAAGACTGGAGACTGGCATGATAAAGGGGCCCTGAATCCATATTTGAAAGTTTTTGTTCCAATTCCATTTTACCAGGATCCATGTCACAAACGTCTATGCACAATCCTTGTGCATATGTGTTAATGTTGGTCGTTCAATTGTTTACAAGTAAATCGCTAAGCAAATTGTTTTGACAATCATTTGTGCAAGTTAGTGTCAAGCACAGAGCCCTGGAAATCAACTCATCTCTTATAGTGTGCTTTAACAGCTGCTGCCCTAGCTTACTTTAGCTATCTGGCTGAGGGCCTGGAATAGCACATTAACCCATTTATATATCCTGACCGAGGATCCTACATTGACACTGAACTCTTTAAGTATTCCCACGCAAACAGGACACTCCAGGAAAGATGAACACAAACATTCTGAAATTGCTAACACTTGCAGTCCTAGGTCATTGGCTTATTTTAAAATAAAACGTAACTGGTGAACTGGTTGAACTGGTTCATAGGGAAAGAAAAAAAAACGTGAGGATTCATCACACCCCGACTGCTTTATAACATTCTTTTCAAATATATCCAGCTACATTTTACGAATTATATTAATACTTAATAAATTTTTGTTCAACACACACATTTTCTGTTGTTAGCTAGAATGAATGTTAAAACGATTAGGACACCGAACCATAACAAAGCTACTTGTTGCTAGCTACAATATATTTTCCACATATTAGGATGTTTTTACGGTAACCAGCCCCCTTTTGTTACCTCGATATCACAACATTACATTAGTGACATTACTGTATGCACCCCGAGGAATATAATGCTTTCCAGTATGACTTTGGCTGTATTTAGTTATTTTCCAGTGCTCAGAACCTGATACCAGTTCTGCACCAAGGTGCTTTCCCACCAGTCGCTGCTGGTGTATTTATACTCAATGACCTGGATCTGCACCCACCCACTGGTAACAGTGCTGTATTATATGTAATTACACGAACGCGGATATATCTATGGCTGCCTGATACATTAGCAATGATGAATTACCTCTGTAGAGTACCGTCACTCCTTTTATGGTCGTTGAAAGTGTGTCATTGATTATTTGAGAAACTTCCTAAATGTATTGTTTGTTCACCTCAGAATAATAATAAAAAAGAAGCAATGTAATAAATAAAATAAAAAGCGTAAATAGCGCACAAAATGTACACATGCTAATTCCATTCTACATGCCGCCTTGTTTTGGTGATGTCCATAGTAGGACAGCTATCCCATGGTAGCGCCAGTGAGCACGTACAGGCCGTTCTGACTGCTCAACCGTTCAACGGATATCTCACCTTCCAAATGTGTCTTCCATGTAGAGGTTGAGTGAATCCAAAAGGAAAAAACTGAAAGTCCGGTAATATCGATCCAAACAACCTGTTGAGCAAAAAAGTGCTGTCAATGATTCATTCTTTGGGATAAAAAAAACAACAACCTGCACACTTACAATCATTTTATTTTCAAAGTTCAAACAAAACAAACCAACCCGACAAAGACCCTTTACTCACTTAACTGACTGAAGCCCTCAGCTCCATGTTCTAAACCACTGCAGGCAACCGTCTCGCTGTCCGATACGGAGATACTGAAATAGACACACCCGTTGGTGTGGCCCAACTTGAGTATAGGAACTCTGGAGCTAGCTAGCTTGCCCACATTGGAACCTCTGAGCGGGTGTCGAGTGGCAGTTGCAATGGGAGGCAGTGAACGGCAGGGCCAGAAGTGAGGAGGATGAAATGGACACTGTCATTGGCTATTTTTGTTTCAGGGCTGTATTGGCTTAGAGAGTACCACATGGGCACTGCTGTTGGATGGGTGGTCGCTAAGCACCTTTTTTCTTTTTGAAAGATGACAAAGGTTGCTGGGTATGTGTTATTTGAGGTTTCCTCTGAGAAGGAGTGGCAGTGTGGGGGGGAGTTGTTGAATGGGAACGCAATCCTTCAGGATGAGCAACTGAAGTATGTGTATTGTTTTACATTTCTTAGAAGAAAAGTTAAACAACCCTCAAATTAACACAAAAAGACCCTAACAAAGCCTAAACAACAACATGCCCACAACTCATAGTGGAGAGAGATGGGCTTGGGAAACAGGCACTTAAGACATGATGACTAATGTGTTTATGTGGGAGGGCCGACGTTGTCCATGTCGTTTCGCCAGCCCCCGGTTCAGGCTTTGTTTACATCATCCTGGGCTCTCTAAAGCTTCCCGTGGCCCAGACGGCTGGTTAGAGCACCAGCCCTCCACAGTCCTCTATGCAGCTGTTGTTTCGGTTGAATGTGGAAGCGGCCATTTTGTTTTGCTTCTTTTCTTTTGTTATTGTAGTGTTGTGAGTCAGAGGAAGAGAGAGGAGCTGAGGTCATGCTTAAAGGTTGACCCCTCGGCCATTCCCGAACTGGCGAAAGTATGTGTTTATCCAGAACAGAGTGCATGAAACGGGGTATCTATAGGTTTAGACACGGTTATAAAAACACAACACCTTATGAATAGCTTAAAATGCAATTGAACACCAATGTTGCAGACACATAAATAATCAACCATCCGTAAAGCTCCAACCATAGGTTTGGTTCCAACTGCCTATTAGGGAGCTGAATCTGCCTGTTGACCCAGCGCCTTGGTGCCACTGGAGACACCACTCCCCGAAAGGCCGCCACAACACACAAACGCCACAAAAACATGACGTCATTATAAACACAAAAACGTATGACTAATTTATTTTTTTTAATCTCCTTACAGCCCAACACACTGAGAGCTATACAAATAAATTGTAAGATCGTAATACCTTTTAGGCCTTATATCTTACATTTGTGAATTCAAGACTTTTTAAGACTTCCAGTACCTTGCGTGATCGTTGATTAAAAAAACACAATAGCACAACTGCTAACCTATGCTTTGTACTAGTTTAATGATATCCAGTTTGGTTATAATTGTGCAGAAGCCAATTCAACTACCCCCTAATACAAAAAGCAGGATAGATTATTCGTTACCTTAACACAAGTCACTTTGGATTACGTTGATGACGTTCAGGACTGCCTCTGTGAGCCAGTCGGGTCAGAGTCTATGTGAGACACCAGATGGGAACCACTGCCACCACCACCAAAACAACCCTTCACACCCATACACAAACAGCAGCATGACGTTGACCCACATGTCCACATATTTGCAAAAGCTGTTAACCAGGAATGTTAGTGGCTAGGGTTGAGCCTTTGTTTGTGAACTTTTTGATTGACAACCACACCTGGCTGACCAGAAGACGATGTGTTGGTCATTTTTGCTTTCCTTTTTAAAACAATCTTGTATTTGTCATTGTGATGCTCATGGTTTAACTAAGCCTGTGCTACCTTTGCTGCTGTTCCTAAGTATGCTCAATGGATCAAATTGGGATATTGTCATTGACTGTTTAAAAGGATGAGGGCATTGTTGCAACTGGTTGGATTCTGAACTGAGGGAAAGGCTTTACTGTGCCAAACCTATTAAACACAATGATGTTCACCTCCGTTTACACAGGTCACTTCCATCTGTTCCAATTTGTGGGTTTATTCCTTACTTGTATTCATTTCTCAATTGAATTCATCCAGTCACCCATGAATTAAATATTTGATTAATCCATTAATTTGTAAATTCATCCATTCATCCGTCGCTCACTATTTATTTTTGCTGATCGTTGTCGTTTGTGCAGAACGCACTGCAAAGACAGACCTTGAACTTAAGATACAGGAAGTGGTTTGTGAAGGGAAACAGCTTGGAGGAGCACTCAGAGAGAGAGAATGCATGGCATTCTGAGAAGACTTGATCATGGTCCATACGCGAGGCTGCTTCTCTGCCGTTCTAATCATTGGTGAGTAGGCTACTATTGGAATATGGGACTATTTAAGGAGTAGATTTCCTTGCAGTGGCTTATGATTTGTTTTCTTTATCACACAGAATCTTTGCGATACACTGAAATACAGTTTATCAGTGTATCAGTACGTGTTTTGTAATGTGTCCGAGTGTTTAATGTTTATTTTCAAGGAAGGACTATTTATTACAAACACTAATACATTTATAATGAATAATGTTGCTAACGTCACAAAATAGTCGCGAATCCTCCAGCCTCTTTTGCCGTTACTATTTGGACTTGATGTCTTATAACAGGTGAAGCCCAGGTCAGATCTGCCAGCAGAGACATAGGCGCACACATTTAAATGTACATGAGGTAACCATTAATAGACGGTGTGAACAAATAGATAAGAGGAACTATTATTTTTACAAAAATTCAATTTCTAGAAAAGTCTGTCATTTAGCAGATGAGTTGTGTTTATTTAAGACTGATCTTCTAAAGCCTAGAATAACTCCCATGATTATTCACATAACTGGTCCGAACAGGTATGCTGCGTGTCAGGTCTTAATCTCCAGTCAGCATAACACAAAAACATTCTTAGAAAAACATAATGGAATGACTGATACTAATGTTATGAATGACTGATACTAGTTATGATACAAATGACTCTTAGAAGGAAACCGGTGGATTGCTTACTCCGGGTAGGAAATGAGTCCTTAGCCCAAGTGAAGGAGTTCAAGTACCTCGGGGTCTTGTTCGCGAGTGAGGGTACTATGGAGCATGAGATTGGCCGGAGAATCTGAGCAGCGGGGGCGGTATTGCATTCGCTTTACCGCACCGTTGTTACGAAAAGAGAGCTGAGCCGCAAGGCAAAGCTCTTTATCTACCGGTCGATCTTCGTTCCTATCCTCACCTATGGTCATGAGGGTTGGGTGATGACCGAAAGGACGAGATCGCGGGTACAAGCGGCTGAGATGAGTTTTCTCAGTAGGGTGGCTGGCGTCTCCCTTAGGGACAGGGTGAGAAGCTTAGCCATCCGTGAGGAACTCGGATTAGAGCCGCGGACGAAGATGAGATGAGATGAGATGTTATGATACTTTGCTGTCTCTGCAGCCCTGTAGGCACAACTTGCTCAGGAATACATTATTTACCCATTAATATTTCACTATGTAGTCATTTTGGAGACACTTCTTTCCAGAATGAGCAACAGGGACTTCAGATACAGGTCTTTCAGGTCATTAATGTCATTAAAGGAGAAATCCAGTGTAAAATGGATCTGGGATGTTTAGTATGATAACGAGTTGGAATGTTCGTATCGGAGCAAAAAAGCGCATATAGACGCATTCAAGTAGTCTGTTTTTAGCCGATTCTACCAAAACGCTATAAACTTGGAACGATAGAACTAAATCGCTATTTTGAACCACTTACAAGGCTAGAAGTAGCCCGACACTTCTTTGGAAGTATAATAAGGGTCTTAACATATAAAACGAGGCGTTGACAACTTTGTAAGTGTACAGATTGTTTATTTAAAAGGCCATTTTATACACAAAATACCATCAGTAGTTCACTTGTTTACGCCATCTTGTCTTTAAGACTCGATAGGTAGATTTGCGAAAACAGAGCTTCCGACATCCGTGAAGAACACGCAAACTCTGTGATCGCCAATCTACTTATCAAGTCTTAAAGACAAGATGGCTTCGACGGGTGAACTACTGAGGGTATTGTGTGTATAAAATGTTGTGTTATTTTTTTTATCGGCTAAAACAGCCAACTTAAGATATATATGCGTTTCTTTGCCACCAAACAAACATTCCAACTCAATATCATACCAAATATTTCCCAGATCCATTGTACACCAGATTTCTCCTTTAAGGTCATTAGGCCTTCAGTTTGGACCGCGGACATTGGGAGATCGAACCCTGAACATTTTGTCTGGGGGTCACCAGACTAGACAGTCGCCACAACCTCTCCCACCCCCTGAATCACATGCCCTGAAGTGTGCCCAGCTCCCATTTCAAGCTAAGGAATGTTGATCAGTTGTTGATCAATGAGTGTTTACTACTCTGATCATGGTGTTATTGTTTGTATACTCCTACACTCTAATGTTCGCAAGTCAACTTTTGAAGCAGCAACGTGTTGTGTGTTTGTGACATGCATGTGTGATTGAGTACGTGAGTTTGTGTTGTATAGCGTTGCATCTGCCTTTTGCCTCAGTTCCCTGTGTGTGTGCGTGCGTGCGTGTGTGCGTGCATGCGTGTGTGTGTATGTGTGTGAGTGTGCGTGCGTGCGTGTGACTGTGTGTTTGTATTTGTGTGTGTGTGAGACATATGAAACCACATTACTGTTAGCACATGTCTTTAGGTCAGTGTGTTATCTATTTCCTTTTCCTGCTGTCTGAGGTATTGCTCTATTTCCTTGCATTGAAGTTGTTAATAATATTATAATCAACACTACACGATGCTTTTGCCTTTCTTTAGAACTTAAAAATGTATGTTTTTTGTTTCAAAAAGGTATTTTATTTTGATGTTGTTATATTTTGCCTGTAGTATTGTAGTTTTTCATAAAAATGAGAGGTAACACCAAAATGTAAACTATTTTGCTTTATTACCATTGAAGCACTCTTACAATATATTTAACTTGTGGTATTGCTAATGTTAGAATACACACTGCTGATCGTTGTTGTAACCAAGGCCTGTCTTTCTTTTTAGACGTTCTGCTGAATGGTGTCAGAGGAGAGGATATGAGTGAGGAAGGAACAGGTTGGTAAAAAAAGAGAAAGATAACTGATCATCATTTCTCTCTATAAACCCTACTGTGTCACACACACACACACACACACACACACACACACACACACACACACACACACACACACACACACACACACACACACACACACACACACACACACACACACACACACTCCACTTCATAACGCATATTGACTATCTGAGCTGTTCTTATTATGACTTGTCTTAAACTCAGTTAAAAAATTGTAAATCGTTTTGGTTTGAAATAACTAACATTGATGTAGCATGTCATCAGATCAGATATTTGCCGTATCTTTGAGTATAGTTGATCACTGTTTATTTGTACTTGAAAAAAGGAAAGCTGATTGAAATGCAAGGAATGTGGTTCAACCGTCTCTTCTGGGAACCAAAATATTGTGCTGGACATCTCCATCCCACGCAAAGAGAAAAACAGATTGTGAAAGCAAATCTCTCCTTACATTTCCCTTTGGCACATAGATGATTCGCACTTCCAAGGAATCAACGTGACATGACATGACATTTCCCTATACTTGTTTCACAACAGTGTATCAGTGGGCTAACCCTAACCACAACACAACCCCACCCATGCAATCACATGCCCTTACCACCCCCTGCCCCACCTCTCTGTCAGACTTCAGGTTCGTTCTGCTTGGGGTAGGGATCGGGCTGCTCCTGTCTCTATGCCTCCTGGTCGTCAAGCTGTACATGATGGGGAAGTGCAAATGCACATGCACCGAGGCACACATGCACAGTGGGGGCGACAAACTGCCCTCATTCACAACACCTCAGGTACATTTATGGGCTATGAGTGAGGAGACCCTGTGCGTGTCAGGGGAAACAGCTAATGATGTGTGTTATGGTTTTCAAATTGTGTAATTATTTTCTTATTCTATTAACAGTCATCCACAAGACCAAGCCTAGAAGGTGAGATGTCATTAATCTATATCATACTATTTTTTATTGTTTGCACTAGTTTTAATTTTTTGAAATTTTTGCACTGGAATATTTTTAGATGAATGTGAATGACAGTAAACTGGAATTTATCCAATTCCCAATAACCAACACAAAGAATGCATCAGGTCGTCATCATCATATTGATTAGAGGCTTAAGAACTCATTAATTTACAGATTTTACGTTATTTTCTGTCGCTATCTCAGACTGCATTACAATACCTACTGCAATGCAGAAACTGACATACAAATATGCGACAAGCTTTTCAGTGAACCTGGCACCACAAGACTATGCACATGGCTATGTTTATGGACAAGTCCATGTGCGTGTCTTAAATGGCAGGCGGTGTGAAGGGTCAGCTGAAGTCTTGTGTAAGTGCTGCATGGGGGTGTGCTGTAAACGAGTGAGAGCCAGAAACTGCCCTTCCCGTTTAGTTCCACTAGAGGTCACTGTCCGCAATATTACCATATCCAGCAATGCCACTACGGTTGGCTTTTATATTTACTAGAGTTTTCGCGCACGCGCATCGCCCGATCATCTTCTAGTTGTAATTAAACCCATAGCAATGATGTGGAAACACCAGTCGATAATGTAACAAATTTCTGATCGCATAATATAATAACATTTTGCCTATAATGTTACAACGTATAACATTCGTTCACCACAAATTACCCTTTAAAGCGGTGCCAACATTTAAATATTTTTTTAATCATTCAGCGAACAAAAGGCAACAGGTTGATTATCAATTGGGGGGCCACTCAATGACAGGCAGAAGCGTCATCAACCCACCCACTGAAGCAATGAGAAATACCGACTCATTCACATATAAGGTAATTTACATTTCCTACGGAGAAAATACTACCTCAGGGGTGGTATTATTCAGGAGATTTTCAGGGTACAAATTTCAGGATATATTGTTGACACATATGGCCCATCGGGAGAATATCAGGACTTACACGTGTGTCTTAAAGCAGCTAGTGTGTGACATTATTATTATTTTTTTCAATTTATGGTAACAGGGGGAATTGTTCAATGGAAAGTGTAGTATACTATGCATGCAAAGCAATTATTAAATAGCTTTTACTGATATTCAGGGCTGAAAAGTGCATTGACATTTAAAAGGCCACTACTATTGGTTAGGTGGAAAATAATAATCATCATTGCGATGAAAAATCTATCAGTGTCCTGGCCAAGACAGGCAGCAGTAGCCTACAGTCACACATAGCATACACCCAAAACATTAGATACTAAAACAACTAAAACAGTCCGAAGGGGGGAAGGGTGATATCAATATCGCAAGACACAACGGGAGGCACAAGGACGAGTGTAAGTTTGAGCAAAAAAGTGTAAAGACATTTCGGGAGGCTCAAGGAGAGTAATATTACATTCGAGCAACAAAGTGTAGTCTTGTGGACTCTATAGACATAATTCACCATACTGTGTTATTGAAATGTTTTCATTGCGTTAGAGGGACACTGTCTCTTTAAGATCACTTGACTTGTGTGTTTGCCGGTCAGGGCGATGATTGAATTTACAGTTGAACGCTTGGCATTGCTTGTCGAGGTGAGATATTGTCTCTTCCCTTCTTTTATCGCAATTTCTACAGTCTATAGACAGAACGTCATACCTGGGAGAGTTTGTCGACGGCGGAGCCGTTATGTTTAAAAACATAATGTCTTACTTGCGAGTATCGCTGCCGTGTGTTCGTTGCGTGTGTGTTCTGCCCTGCGAGTGTGACGATTGTGGAGCCGTTTTAGACTGGGTAGCCCCTGCCCATTCTGCCGGCAATTTATGTTCGCCCTGCACAAGGGTCTGGAGAAGAGCAATACATTTCTTTCTGCTTCCGATACGTTTTTTGCGGGAGCCAATCACCGAGCTGGCTTTTTACCTTGGCGCGCTATTGGCTGGTTTAACACAATGATGACAGGGAAGCGACGGCAAGCAGCCAATCGCGTACAGAGTCATTTGAACTAGGCCCGTTGATCCCGACTCTTCCCGAAAATGACAGAAGCTTCCCCAGACCAACGTGCAATCTACGATTGAGCTTGGTCTGGCAATAGCCAGGCTAGAGCCGTTTTGAGTGTCGCTGCGGTGTGTGCGCGTGCGTGTATGTTCTTACGTGCACGTGTGTCGATGGCGGAGCCGTTATGTTTAAAAACATAACGTCTTACCTCGGCGAGTGCGACTGCCTTCGTCTTGACGTGCGCGGTGTGTGTGTGTATGTGCGCTTCCCTGCATGTGTCGCTGCCTTTGTCTTGAAGTGAAGTGTGTGCGCGACGTGCACGTGTGTGCGCGACGTGCACGTGTGTGCGCGACGTGCACGTGTGTGCGCGTGTTTGTGCGTTTCTGTGTTTATTCGTGCGCATGTGCGTGTGTGTGCGATGTGTGTTTGTGCGTGCTTGCGTTTTCTTTCTTTTTTACATTTATTTTTGGTGTACTAAATCCACCATTGCATATAGACAAATAATCTAATCGGACCAACTTACTGTACGTTTAAGGATCATTGGACCTTCATTTACTTCTCGCACTTCTCCCTTCTCCCCACAGGGGGGCTGTGGGGAGAACACAGCACCATTCACATCTAGAGGAGACGGGAAACCCGGCAGACGTGCACTTACATCAGCAGTGTTTACTTCACAAGTATAACACGGCTAAGGAACATCGACTGTGGTCTTTCATCAGCATGCATGGATTGATGTCAATGAGTCTGTCAATTAAATGAAAGCAGTGAGATGAAGCGTCCAACCATTGCAGTTTATATTCCATTTCCTTATGTTCTGTCCTAAATTACTGCTTTCAAGGTAGGCCTTGGTAACAGACTACTCATGTTGTCATACCCGTGGATGTATTACAAAAAACATTGAACTTGGGGTCACCATTTGTATATTTAGCTGGGGTATTTAGCTACCCCCAGAAAATGTGTGTTTTTTAATTTTTAAGTGTTTCAGACATTATACTAACAATGTTTATGCATCATCAAAGTGGGCTACTCTGGTGGGAACAATGTTTGAAGAAGTGACAAAGTTGATACAATTATTATCTCAGGAAATATATTCAAATGTACTGCATACCGGTTTTCATGGTTATCACGTGACAAACATCTGGAGCAGATTGGTCTTGCCTTTTTGCCTATGTATGCAGTAATGTGGCACCCGAAATCCACACTCCCACATCCTTCATGAGCTATAGGAGCCCAGGCCTGACTGCTACCAGCCCAAACCCAGGTCTTATTACCCTAAAATGTGAGAAGCTTGGACTAGAATGAACCAATCAAGAACACAAATCAAAGGCTCCATACAATATACCAAACAACATTTGCATATATTGCAAATATATGCAATATATTTGTCCCAAAACCCAAAATATATCTCATTGTTTAAAAGACACGATAGCTGTACTCCATTTTAAAAGTTTGTTGTTTTCATTGCCATGTACATTCTTGCTGCGTTGCTGTTCCAAGTTCCGCAAGTATAACAGCAGTCGACTAGGTTTGGTGTTCCAACAAAGTCTTGAATAATTATTGCTTTGGTTTCCCTTTGCAACCAGACTGCTTCGTCACCAGTGTGATAAAATGTTTGCCATGAAGATTCTCTTTGGTTGAAACACCAGTATCACGGAGGATGAAGTATCTCACCGTATACTAGAATCTGCGTTAAGTTAAGTAGTTCCATCTTGAAGACATGATAATGCCTTTCCTGTTGAACTGTGCTTCTCCTTCATATTCATTATTTGTGAAATAAATACGGCTTCTGTCTCAAGGGAGCCTGTTTAACTTCCAGACCAGTGTCCCAGACACACACAGCTCTAAGTCTTGCTGGGCAGAGATTCACTGTTGGGTCTGCTTTCAGACAGAAATTGATGAAAAACAGACATACACACAAACACACACACACACACACTCACAGACAAACACTGAATCTGTCATTTACTGTCTCACACACACACAATAGAAGAAAAGAGAAAAATCGGACACACACACGTACACACTTAATCTGTCATTTACTGCCTCACAAACAATATAAGAAAATCACACACACACACACGCACACACTAACGCAGGCAGCCCCCCAGCCTTACCCAGTGTGTGTCTACTCTGGGCAGCAAATAAAGGGCTGATGGGAGGGGGGTCTGTTTGCTTGCCATCCCCCACAGCTGGAAGTGTGATTTGCCTGGCGTCAATCTCTCAGACAAACTTCCTGTTTCCTACCCCCTCGCACTTACTATTATTCCCTCTCTCCGCCCCTAGTCCTTTCTCCCACTCTCTTCCTCGATCTCACTATCCCCCTATTAATCATCATTTCCCCTCTCATCGTTTCATCTTCCTTTATCTCTCTCAGCCTCTCTCTCTCCCTTACTCTCACCCATTCCATCTCTCACTCTGTCTCCTCTAAGCGGAAAAAAACATTTCCCACCCATTTGCCAAAAGTCAAAGCAGTAAATGCACATGTGTGTGTGAGTGAATGTCAATGTGTGTATCCTTGACTGTGTTCAGAAATCTGTCTCTGTCTCTCTGTGTGTGTGTGTGTGTGTGTGTGTGTGTGTGTGTGTGTGTGTGTGTGTGTGTGTGTGTGTGCGCGCCTCCACGTGTGTGTGTTTGCACCTCTTGCACACGTCTCGTGGCAATGTATGTTTTCACTAAGAGTGCCACAAAGGAGGAGTCGGGGACGGGGAGGTGCACGGCCCCGGGCTAGCTGTGGACCCGCCCCTCGGTGTCAGATTACACCCGGCTGTCAGCAGAGGGCCAGCAGCGGAGGAGCCGTGGAGGAACCTCCAGACTGCTTCTCCTCCTCTCAGTGGATCAATCTCGCTGGATGTTTATGGAGGCTTCAGCCGTGGACAATGAAGATCTCCCCAGTGGTCTTTGCTCTCCTGATTAGGGGGTTCTTCCTGGGAGGTAGGGTCACTGCCGCCGCTGGTATGAGATATACTTTGGTCGGAGGTGTTTGGTATTGAAGTCCTAGAGGGATTCTAGCAAAGTTGAAAGATGCGTGCGTGGATACTGAGTGAAGGGTGGGCAGGATCGTGGTAAACCAAACAATGTGGTATGTGCCTTTGTGTTCTTTATATTTCTGTGTCTTCCGCTTCACTTTGTCTTAATGGTGGTGGTGGGTTGGCATTGGTTTATGTCTGTCTTTTTATGGCTATGGTAATGTGTTGTAATCTGTGAGCTCCCATGATGTAGGGCAGATGATGTGGTTGCTACAATGAAAGGGAGGGAGTGAGTTTGTCAAGAGGTGCAGTTAAAACAAGGGCGATAAATTGAGCGGGAATACAGTAATAGAGAGCTATGTAGAGCATTACTGGGAGGGAGAGAGAAAGAGAGATAAATATGAAAATAATCGAAAATGTTACAAATTAAAAGAAAGAATGGAATGTCCTCAAATTTGGGTCTGATTGAATGGGTTATCCTGCTTACTCTGTGTGGAGTTGGGGTGTTGTGAAATGGTCATGGATGGAAAAAGCAGTTAAGGGACGTGCAGCACCTCAGAGCTCCCTCCTCCCACACTAGTCCTCCCATAGTGTTTTACTACTCTGTTTTGCAATGGAAGTTGGCTGGAGGCTCCTAGTTTCCTCTAAATATTGTGGAAGTCCCTGACCATAAAGCTATAGTGCAATTATGCAATGGATAGTGTTGTTTTGTCTTGGCCCAAATTTGGGACAAAATATCAAAGGGTCAAATCTTCAACTTCCAGCCACCGTCCTTTGTTTTTGAATTGTCTGTTGCGGAGATAATACAGCGTAAATATGTTTGCCTCAAGTAAGTTGTCTCAAGTTTAAAATTGAGCTCACCATAAGAGGTGGAGTGTAGATTTGGGTTTCGCACTTCCAGCATTTAACAGTTGACTCGAGTCCACATGGCACCAGCTGGAAATCCTCAACGCCTGTTGACCCTTGACCAAATTCAAAACATAACAAACATCATCTTCCGTTTCCTTTTCCTTGCAGATGTTTGCCACTCCATCAACGTCACCGTCACGCCCGCCCCCTACACCGTGGCCCAGGAGGGCGAGAACGTGACGCTGTCCTGCGTCGTGTCCCAGCGGCGCCGCAACACCGCCCTGCCCGTGGTCAAATGGACCTTCCTGCCCGCCGCCGCCGAGCGACCGGAAGACGAGGTCCTCGTCGCCCGCGTCAACATGAGGAAGGCGCGTTTCTACGGCAACTACACCAAGAGCTTCCCCTGGCCCAAGCTGAAGCTGACGGTGGTGAAGCAGGGCAAGATCTTCGACCTGCTGGTGCTGAACGTGTCCGAAAGGGACCGGGGGCTCTACATGTGCCGGGTGCAGGAGTTTAGGAAGCACCAGGAGCGCTGGAAGGCCTTCAGCAACAGCACCGCAGCCACTGAGCTGAGAGGTTGGTGGGAGTTTGGCCCTTCTTCCAGTCAATTTTGTCTGGAGACATTTTCCCTGGATTTATTGTGTATTGATGTATGATTGAAGCTTTCGGCGTTGAGACTCCACACAGGAACACAAACAGTAGTTGGTGGGGCCTCAGAATGGGGAAATGGAGGTAACCACGGATCAAATTTTCCGACACTGGATCAATATGAGAAGTAGTGGAGTAGTCCCTCTCTTAGTTTGTATTGTGTCTTTAGCTTTGTTACTACATTCCTGTGATCCTACCTTTCCAGATTTGGTCATTATTGGGCCATATTATCAATATGAATAATAGGTCTCAAATGTTATGGCCCTGGTGACAATAGAATATGTGGAAATGATCTGACAGGAAAAGCTCACCACCACAAAATGTTGGTTTCGTGTTGTCTTTATAAACTGAGCGGAGGTATTACTACTAGACCACTACTCTGTAACAAGACTCCTGGGGGTCAACAAAAGCAATGGCAAATCTCGATGCCGGAATTTAATTGAATGAGCGTGAAACACATCTAACCCATATTTTGTCCATCCCCAAGTGGATGGTCCAAACCAGCAAGTTGTGGTTTCAAATGGGGAAGATGATGAAGTGTTTCATCCATACACTGTTGTATTGGATTTAAATTACAGTGGAATTACAATACTAATCAAACATCACACACAACAATCAAGGACACACATATGCTATTCTTGTGGCGCAAAAGCCTCAAGTCTCTGGAAGCAGGCCATACCCAAGTTTCTCCATCCCACCGCTGCATGACTTAATTCATCCATCTCACAGTGACACTAAGTAGCCGATGATGCTGGTTTTCATTAAGGAAGGAAGAGGAGGAGGTTGTGGGCTGTTGGTGAGGGAGCTAGGGTAATGCCGTCATTGGTTAGGAACATACCTAAAGATAAAAGAGGCCTCCGTCGCAGTACGTCATGCTTCTTCTAAAGAGTCGTCTTAGAGAAAGTGCAGGAACGCGTTAGTGGTATTCGATGGTAATGATTGGGCCTATTGGATGACTGGGCATTCACCAGTGTGCTAGATACTCCAGCCAAGCCTTGGTTTTGTTGGTATAATAGCGAAGGACACTTAGAGAATGATTTTGTTTCTCGCTCCTTCTTCTTTCTCCTCCATGGTGATCCACTTACATGTGCTGGAATATGATGTGCTTGGTGATCTTCATCATGATTCATGGGGGTATATTTGGATTAGGGATAGAGTATATCGACACTAAGGGATGTCTGAACGGTCTCCAGCCATTTGGTTTGATTGACAACACAACTGCCCAACCTCCCGCCTGACTATGCCAACCCCAAATTGAAAGAATGTCCTTGAAGCACATAAAGACCGAGCCTAGCTAGAGTGGTCTTTCTTCGCCTCCCTACAGCCCCACTCTTCCTCTGTGAATATTAGGGGGGCCTCTACTATTGCACTTTGAACTGCGTTGAGACGAAGCTCACCAGATGGAACTTGTTCCATGGAAAAAAGCCTCCTTGACTGGGTGACATCCAGGGATGACAGCCAAGTCTGAGTCGACAGCCCCGGTAGACACATCGGTCTCCTTCTATAAAAACTGTTGACGTTGGCGGCGACCAGAAGTTTCCCTTCCCCCCCAAAAAAGTAGAACACAAATACAGGGTCTAGTGTAGAAAGTCTGGAATAGGACAGGAGATATTTGTGTGAATCGCGGTGGAGTCAGATCATGTTTTTTTTTCTTTTCTTCTGGGATGACATCTTGAGTGGCACAGCTCTTGACCTTATATGGACCTGATGGGGGAGGCACTGGTGCTTTTCAATTGTTCTTTTTATGTGTGGCTTATTTAACATTCTGAAACGGTTCCTTGGGGAATGAGAATTTTAAAGCTTGAATTCCAAATGACAATGTTCCACTATTTTAACATTGATATGTAAAAGTAACTATTGGTATTCTTGTGTCGTTTAAGCTTCCAATTTGGTTGCCACGTATGAGAGATATACTTGATGTGCTACTTGGAGAAAGAATGGTTTTCTTGGAAAAAAGAAATTGCCTACTTGATAGTCATTTTAAAATCTCAAGGGCAGGACTTAATCTCTTGTTAACATACGATACCTCCAACAGTGTTTACTTTATTATAGTTGAGACACCAAATGTGTGTGGGAGAGAGAGATTGTGTGTGTTTGGGAGAGAGAGAGAGATTGTGTGTGTTTGGGAGAGAGAGAGAGATTGTGTGTGTTTGAGAGAGATTGTGTGTGTTTGAGAGAGATTGTGTGTGTTTGAGAGAGAGAGAGAGAGAGAGAGAGAGAGAGAGAGAGAGAGAGAGAGAGAGAGAGAGAGAGAGAGAGAGAGAGAGAGAGAGAGAGAGAGAGAGAGAGAGAGAGAGAGAGAGAGAGAGAGAGAGAGAGAGAGAGAGAGAGAGAGAGAGAGAGAGAGAGAGAGAGAGAGAGAGTGTGTGTGTGTGTGTGAGAAAGAGAGACATCAGACAAATGGCTTTCCTGTGGTCAGACCATCAGGTGGCCAGGTGTTTCCACAGTCCAATGTGACCACACAGACACACCGGCCAACTCACACGGCCTCCGTTATATACATCCCGGGTCAAATAGCAGAACTGGGTGGACAGGGGTGCTGCCCGACATGAACAATAATAATGTGGGATGGCTTAGACACGTGTGGGCTGGCAGAAATAGCTATTTTATAAGAAGGAACATGGGTAGGAAACGGATGCGGCGTGTGTCTTAAGAATAGAGCTGGTGACACACTGGCTTCCCTTTTCAAACGATGAGTCTAGTGAAAAATGTTAGGAAGAAATAATAGCATTTGCGGATTCTGGTATTGCTAGATTATAACCACATTGCTATATTTAGAAAATGAGTCATTTGCTTTTGTGCATCTAATCAAGGAGCAGCTCATGTTTCTAATTTTGGATTAAATGTTATGAAAATGTATCTACAATTTGACCATATGTAAAATAATAAATAAGCTCGATAGCATTTAAAAAAAATGAAAAAACAAGGAAGTTAAAAAACAGAAGTTAAAATAAGTCATAGTAGTGAAAAAGGGAGGTCAGTAGAGGGCAGATATGAAGAGAAAAGTTAAACATGTGTTTCAGTCAATGCTTTGACTGAAAGGAGTTCCCACTCTGTACCAAAAAACTGGACTGTATGCAGAAGAAAAGCTGGCTCAGTAACAGACGGAACTGACACAGAGCGCAATTCAAGCCCAGTGCAATTTAATCTATTTATATTTACAGCACTATAGTATCAGGCTTGTTGGAAGCAACTGTCACAGCATATTCAAAAGCATCTCTTTGAGCCCAGTGAACAAGGGCCAATTTGTGTCGGCCTGTACTGTTGTCATCCCTTCATAGTTCATACCGATCAGTTCAGGGTATTTGGTGGCTGGGGAGACAGAGCTTGTTTTATAGGCAACAGTTAGTTACTGTTTGATCTCGGGTGTCATTATTCCTGTCTGTGCAGCTGCCCCCTATTTGACAACTGCTTTTATATTGTAGCATCCCCTGCCGTTAATGCTAACACATGCTAGTACATGACACACGACAGGCTTTTTAATGTAGGGTCAGCTGCTGTTCATGCCAACATCTCTTTGTCTCCATGATGGCGCTTTAATTCTTCTTGAGGTTTTCTTAACAATTGTCTAGCCCATTTTTCAAACTTTGGGATCAGGAATGCATGGACGAAGCACTGGTATGGCAGTTACTAGTGCTCATATCATAAAATATTCAAGACTTCTGTGTACTTTGCCCATTAGCAGACGATGGATGGATCCCAGAGGATACCGGAAACAGAAGTGGGGGCTTGCCTTGCTTGATAGGCCTTGAGCCGTGTGGCATTAAAGGCCTCATGGGGCTACCAGCAGATGCAAAAGATTAAAACGTCTCGATGAGCGTCTTGTTCCGATGATTTAACTAAACATTTCGGAAAGGGAACATTAATGGAGACCGCATGTGTCCAAACAAACACAGATTACCGTTTCTGCTTGTGCGTTGGGATTTGGTTTATGTAGGAACCCAGAGTTGGAATCTCTAGCAGTAGTTTTACAAGGAGCAGTTTTTTCTGTTGTCTGTTGGTTGTGAAATTCACATCCTTTTCAGACCAAAGCAGACGAGGTAGACAGCAAAGTATGGCAAAGTATCTAAAAAGTTGCTTGGATTTCTGTAATAAAGTCTGCTATATCAAGAGGAGAACTGAAGTGATAATGCCTTGTAACACAACAGCATTAGCGATATCAATGCAGCATGACATTTGGTTGAGGACATATACTCAAACTGGCCCATGATTCACAATGAAAACACAAAGGATATCGGACCAGATCCAGTGCAAAGCTTGGATCTGGTTCAATGGTCATGGCTGCCAAGCTGCCAGGGAAGGCCTGGCAAGGCTGTCTGCATGTGGGATTCAGGGAGGGGCTTGTGCCTGTGGGGCTAGCCTTAGAGTCATCTTCTGAAAGTGGTTTTGGGTTGCAGGGGGGCGGGGGGGAGGGGTGGTAGTTCAAGGCTTTCTCGATGGGCGTCACCCGCCTCTCTAACAAGTCCCCAGCTATGCCAGAAAGGACAGTGTTAACATTTGTGTGGTTTGCATTAGCTAGGGCGTAGAATTGTTTGGGAAGTGTGCCCGTGTGCATGCTTTCGTGTGTGCATGTAAGAAGGGGTCTATGGAACTCGGAAACCCGTTTTGGTTTTCAATAACCACCTCATAATTCTCAAGTTCATATAGTGCGAGATGACATTATATATTATAGCAAAACTGTCATATTTTGTGAAACTGACTTCATGTTAGCTTGCATTTACTGTAGTTAATCACAGAATGCAGAGGAGTAAAGCATACAACTTGAGAGCCCAAATAGAGAAAAGATGTACCATCCATTCATATGACTCGTTAATCAAAGCCTAATTTCTTCCAGATAAATATCACGTCATCTTGCTCAAGGGTTCGAACCCACAACTTTACCACTTCAATATCCTGCACCTAAGACGTGATAACCGTCACAAACTGACAGAAGATTGTCATGCCCAGCCAGTAACATCTGTTTTTTATCGAGTTCAAGGTTAGGGGTCACAAACTGTTGCCGGTCAGTCAGTTAACCCAGAAAAACGTAGTTTTTACGTCCACCTACAATTAGCTTTATTTAACCTCCGTACAGCGTGTAATCAAGAAGCCACAGTGATGAACTCTCTCCCTTTCCCTCCCTCTAGTGCACGTAGTCCCACCCACCAAGCCCAAAGAGAGCCTCCTGAGCTTGTTTCAAGGTATGACATGCTTTTCTTGGTCTTTTCTTCACTGCATAGCCTTGTTGACTTGTTCATGTGTCTGCGTGTTTGTTGTCCTTGTTTTACAAAAATACCCGCCCTAAGCCACAGAACCTTAAATAGATAGGGAAGAGTCAGTGACTCTGAGCTTGCACTGCACTTACTGCTGTGTTTTAGTGTGTGTTTTTATGTGTGTGTGTGTGTATTTTCATTTGTGTGTTTTGATGTTATGCGTTTGTGTGTATTTTCGTGTCTGTGTTTTGTTGTTGTTCAATCTGAGCTTGACACTGCACTTACTGCTTTGTTTTCGTGTGTGTTTTGTAATGTGTGTTAATGAATGTTTTCGTGTGTGTGCGTGTGTGCGTTTTGTTGTTGTTGACTCTGAGCTTGACACTGCCCATACTGCTGTGTTTTTGTGTGTTTTGTTATGTGTGTGCGTGTGTGTTTCAGATGTGTACCTCTGCGCCGTGCTGATCTGCTCGGTGGGCCTGCTGTGCATGTGTTTGTTCACCGTGACGGTGACCTGCCAGTACATACACAGGAAGCAGAGGTTAAAAGGTTAGCATCATCCTCAGCATCCTACAAGCCAAATACCCTCTGACCTTTATACACAGTTGGCTTGTTTTCCCCTCATTTCCTCCTTAAAACGCTCCATTGTTTTTTCTTTCTATCTTTTCATGCTCAAATTTCCCACCCCAAGTCATTAGTCGCTAATCTCCTGCTCACTCTCCATCTTTCCATCCAGTCTTTTCCCTCGTTCCTCATCCAGCATAAACATTACCAAATGCAGTGACATCTGAATTCACTTTGGGGGATTTCATGAATCGTTGGGTTAACGTTGCATTGTGTTAGAACTACAAAGTGTTTTGTTACATATCACAGAAATCCTTTTATTTATTATGCATAATTTCTCTGCAGATAATTACCTACTGGTCAAAAGCCCACAGTACAGGTATGTTTAAACAGCGAGAATTGATGTTGAAATAATGGTGGGTATAATAACATTATAAATGTTGTTCAATAACAAGTATTGAACAATAGTAAGTAATCAAATGTATTTTTTACAATCGCTTGCATTGCATTGCATACATATTGCATTGGTTTATTTCTCAAAGTTTTAAATACACGAATAAACACAAGTTACAGATACAAACACAAGCGTCCCATGATCCTATAACCTTCTCGTAAACTGGTTTGCTCCCAGCTCAGGAGAGACGGTCACCAGTGTGATCAGTGGGTCTCCAGCTCTCCCCAAGAAACAGAGGAGATACAGAAAGAAGAGGAGCAGAGCCCCACAAGAGGACATACCCCCGGAAATACCTGCTAAGGGTAAAGCCATTTGTCTCTATGCAATGCTTAACACATGCTGCCATACGACAGGCTTATGTTGCAGCATCGACTGTAGTTTCTGCAAACACATGCTGCCACACGACAACCTTATGTTGTAGCATCAGCTGCTGTTAATGTAACATATGACAGGCCTATTTTTATAGCACTAGTTGCAATCAGTAAGCAAACGTTTGACATCTTGACAGATGGCAAGACATATGTTGATTCGCTCGCATCACAAGGATATCTTGCAACAACTATTGTCACCAAGTCCTAACATATTTGTTTCCCTGTCTATGTGAAAGGTTCTGCAGGCAACATGTGTGTGGTCTTATAGCCCCATCATGATAGTGTGGGTAGACTAAACGGTGATAAACCTCATTCAATAAAACATTTGTTGAGTCACTCACTTTAGCGTTCGGATGCTTCATTCATTCAATTAGGATAATTGGCATCCAATTTCACCAAAGATTGTGTCATTAATCATTCGTGATGAGGTAAGACAAAATAAAAAAAACTTTCTAGAATAAAAAGTGGTTTACACCACCCAATAAACTCTAGAGTGCACATTTAGCGCCTAGCGGTCACTTATGTTGCACATCCACCAAAGATCCCATATGGACTCTAGGTCCACTTGAAGCCACTGACTTGTTTTTGATATTGTATTCTGTAGCTCCAATCAGAGAAAAAGTGCGGATAACCAAACTTCTAAAGCCGCAACCGAGGAAACTGGTTCTGGTAAGTCTGCTCCCACCCCCCACCCACCCCTGTCCCAGATCAAATCTCAGTGTCCACAAAGGAGGCTTGAGTTTCAGCCAGCCAGCTATTTGATTGGTGAAAGGTGTGCCGTCTTCTTCTAGCAATATGTTGCGTTATTTTTTTTCATCAGTTTGATCATACTGGAGCTTGATTAGTTTCGCCAAAAGAGGACCTTGTGTTCTGAGTTTATTTGGTGAATAAACAACCGTTTACAACCGCACAAAATACTTTATGACCAAACCTTCTAATTTCTCTGCACAGTGTGTGAAAATATAGAATCCTTCTAACTTTAACCTCCTGCCTTTCCCACCCATCCCCTGACTGCAACGGGTCCCTCTTGGTCTTCAACTCCTCTCTTCCCATTCTCATCTCTCTCATTTCCCTCTCTGTGGGCCTTTGTTCTGTTCATATGTTGTTATCATTTCCCTTACTCGTCCACCCCACTCCGATACTCCTCCCTTCCTTTCCCCATGGATCCCTCCATCCCTCATTTCCTTTGCTCCGCATACACCGCGCTCTTTACTCCCACTCTCACTGTCCCTGGTGATCCTCTCTTCTCCCCCTCTTTCCTGATCTTCTCTCTACCCTTTTCAATGTCATCTTCTCTATCTCTCCCTCTCTTGTCTTTGTTCCTCCCTTCCTCCCCCTCTCTCTCTCTCTCTTCTCCCCCTCTCCATTCTTATTTTCTCTCTACCCTTTTCAATGTCATCTGCTCTCTTCCCCTCTTCTCTATTTCTCCCTCTCTTGTCTTTGTTCCTCACGCCCTCTCTCCCTCTCTCCCCCTCTCCAGCCGAAGATACTGGAGGAGAGTCTGACGTATGCAGAGCTGGAGCTGGTGAAGCCCATACCTGAGACCAAGTCCTCCAGCACGGGCACCGTGTACGCCCAGATAATGTTCACAGAGAGGAGACTTTGAAGGGACATTGTCGCGCCAGTTAATACCTGTGTTTTTATCTCAAATATATAAAGACTGTCTATTTATAGTGTGCATCATTGTTTGTAGATGCAATTATATATTGAGTATATGTAACAGAATGATGTCATGATTGTAATTCGAACGTACGTATTCTGGCCTTTTTGGCATCCTGGGATCAGACTTTACGGTTTTGAGTTTTAACTGCGGACTCATAACTCATGTTCTAGGCTGAAGTTGTGTAGGGGAGTGGATCTCAGTCCCGGGACCCCTCGTGTTTAGCTGCAGTTTGGCTGTTTCGTATCCGTTTCATCACATCTCAGCCCAGTATGTGTTTCAGGCTTGTTTAAAAGGATCGCAGATGTGGGAGGCTGACATTAAAGGCCGTAATTAGTCTCAACTCCCACGCGAGATATCGCAAACCCTCGATCTAGGGCTAACATCAACCGGCTGCTAGTGAGACACACACACACACAGCATGTACATAGCCTCAATGGGTATATATATACGTTTCTTTATGCACACCAGGGTGTGTTGGTGATTACTTAAGATAACAAATGAAAAGACTACAAAGCTGTGTCTTTAGTGGTTGAGTATATGGTCACATTATTACTGAGGTTTGCACCTTTTAATTCAATGGAGACAACGACCTCTGCTAAAATGCTAGAATATGTTCAAATCAATCAATCGCGCAGGAATTGGGTAGGGATCTCCCATTTTTAAAATTCTTCTTAACGCCTGTCTGAAAATGTGTAAGTTTCCTAATGATCAGGAAAAGCACATTATTACAAAGAAAAGATGGGGGCTCCCTTGCTATCTTATCCTTTCGCCCAGCAACCCAGACAAGAGTGCACCATGTCAGTCCCCTTCCCCATGGCGTGACTATCTGGTACACGGATAAAATCGATGTACAGCTTAAATGTATTTACTGGTCCCCAATTGCACTCCTCTTGGCTGCATACAATTAGGGATTCATTCTGAAAAGTTTAATTTTCTTTTTTAAAACTGTGCTGTATTTTCATTTCATTTTCATTTAGTTTTCTTCAGTTATCTACCACATTTTAGATGTAAAGATGACTGAAGGATAAAAAAGTACCAGTTTTAAAACCCCCCACCTTTCGCTCATAATGGCTGTGAACCCGAGGTCTGAATCACGTGCCTTGTTTTCTGCATCCATACACTACAGGGGAGAGCAGAAAAAGTCATAAAAAGTCCACAAACTGTGAAATGTGGAGAGGCCTACAAACCACATTGTTCTTAATGGGAGGCCTCTAACTAGATCCATGTGTGTGAAGCTCTACTCTTTTTCCTCCTTATCTTCCCCTCTCAATCTATCTCACCCTCCTGCTCTCTGTAAACGAAGTGCAACAACAACATTCTGCCTTTGTACTGGAACTCTTTCTGTCATTTATTTTGTAGAAATTTCTGTCTGGGAAAGTGTGTATTGAAGTGTAAATTAAATGGTAAAAAAAAAAGGTAAACATGAGTCAATGTTGTCTCAAAGGGATTATATCTATACAGAGCTACTGTCGTGGCTTTCTTGTTTGAAATATGTCAAAATTAGAAAAGCAGGACTTTTGCTGCGTTTGGCTATCTCTATGGGCTGGGGGGGGGGCTGTATTTCAGAGAAGGAATCATGGTTTGTTGCTAGAGTGCTATATAACTATAAAACAATAACTATAACTATTACCGTTTGCGGACCAAATCCATTGTTTGACAATGAACTTCCCCAACTGCTTCCATTTATCACCTGTTGCTTTGTTCTATGAAGGATTCTGTGGCCGCCAGCAAACTAGCCAACTAGTAGACTGCCAGGTAGGCTACTTCCAACATCTTGAACGTTTCAGTTCAATCACCGAGAAACCGCTGGCGCCACACGCAAAATAAACAACGTGGCGTCATTTCGGTTTCTTGCTCGTTATAGCGATACTCCATGGCATTACAAGTATGTGACTAGTAGTTAAACGTGGCTTACTCTGCCAATGGGTATTCCTCTGGTTGCTGATAGGAAGCAGGCTTCGCACACCTCGCAGTCGGGGCTAATGCGTGGTTCCCCCGGAGGGTACGGAGCCGTGGGGAGCCGTGGAGAGGGAGAGTCGGGGCTGGGGAGCCGGGGAGATTGGTGTCAGCTGCTGTTGTGACCGCGGGTGAGCCACTGTAATGAGAGAGAAATTAGCTTTCAATTTCTGCTTCTGCGTTGGTTACTTTTCTTTTTACACATAGTTATGTGTGTTGTAGACGTGTAAACATGGAAAAACCCTGTTTGGTAATGTGAAAGCAACATAACTAAGAGAAAACATAAATAGTAGCCTAACAGCAAAATTGTACCTCATTTTGAAGAGATCAAAAGTATATGTTGACGTCATATGGGAAGAAAGAAACAGGAAACGTGTATGGAGAAGCTGTTAAATTGAGTAGCCTATGAGAGCCGGTTTATAAATCATCATGAGATAATCCTAAATGTTTCATTAGAACCTAATAATTATATTTCTGTGTCAAGGATAAACCAACCCTGACGCTATATTATCTCATAAAAAATGTATGTATAGGCTAAATGTAGGCCTAGAAAACCATCAAAATACATTCAAATGTCCCAACAACATCCATTTGAAACCCAACAGTCCCACTCATCTGAAAGATGACCAACACAAAAAGCCCTGATTAATCATTAATCATCAATCATCAATCATCAATCAAGCATTCATCTGGTGGAACGTGGAAAACTGTTTACAAAATAAGCAGAGCACCCCTGGACTATTTGACAAGCCTGTTCTTCAGACGGAGCAAAATGAAGCCACATGCAGTCAGAGCTCACGTAAACACAAGGTGAAAGCCTGGTTCGCTGTACTTTTCCAAAACATGTCCAAGAGGCAATCGGTCATCCAGCAGCTAAGGGCGCCCTTAACCTCCCTCTGAATTACAAGGCCTTCCAAACACCAGTCTGTGCGCATAGAGAGATACACCCCATCCATAAATAGAGGAGCCAAAGTCCTCAACACACCCAAAGATAGGTTGTCTACACCATTTATTTACTTACCTCTTTTTTTTATTCATTGAATTGTTAGCTTTTTTTACAGCCTGCAATGTAGGCAATAACAAAGCCATCATACAAAAGCACAAGTCCCTATATCTTGACAATACCCCTACTTGTGAGATGGACTGTCTATCCGTCCATCCATCCATCCATCCATCCATCCATCTAAATAACCATATGTTGGCCTAAGTCGGCCAATTATAATTGTTATTGACGGTCCAACACTGCGTGATATAACAAAGGCACATTGCTTGTTTCTTTGCCACTATAGACTAGAGCAAAAGTAAATTAACATGGAAACGAGATGAGGTGATAAAACTGGCTAACAGACGCCGCCATCAGCAGCAACAAAGGGGAGGGAAGCAAGATAGTGAGAGATGCAGGAAGAGGCATCTCAACAAGGTGTTTGAGGCTGTGTTGTGAACATGTAGGCAGTAGTCGGAGGGCTATATTTGAGAGGTTTTGTCTCTTCATTTGGTTTTATTTTTTTCTCATTGGTTGTGTCTTTTCTTTGTTTTCTTTTCTAGTCTTCACTTCCACCCTCTCCATTTTTGTCGAAACTTTTTGGTGCAAACATAAGCACGCATGAACGCACGCACGCACGCACACACACATACACACACTCATAGTATTACAAATAAACAGATAATCTGAATTTAAACTGCTGTGTTGAGGACTTTAACCTGGATAAGGAAAAAGGTAACTTCGTCCTGCTCTAATTTTCAACTGAAATCTATTGCTCCTTCATGACATAACATAAATTCACAAAGCTCTAAAGGAACTCTGCTATTCATGTGTGACCTCACAATAAGTCATCAAATCGCAAAATAGAATTGAATTACCTAAATGGCGGCAGGACCTACCAAGGTCAAGGAGGCAAATTTCAACGTTGGCTTGGATGAATGAACGCGAACAAAAGGTCAATATTATTTAAACACATAACCTACATATATCACCACAGTGCCCTCTCCTGGCGTATTTGAGTTACTGCCTTATATGAGTACGGTAATCTCATTGCAGTCGCGCCTCCATCGAACAATATCTATGGTTTGGAACAAGCTATTGGATATTACAAAAATTTGTGACAGAATTTGCTACGCGTAGAGGTATCATGATATCTTACACAGTATGCTCAAACCTTGGAAATAGGTCAGACAGGATACTATTTACAACTTAATCAAGTATTTAACTTTCTGGTTGTCAACGTATTATAGTTTAATTGTTGTATAACACTTTGTAACAGTTGTTTCTATGATTATTCAATATAATTACAGAAAAATACACAAATAATATTCTACCTATAGATTATAGCTATATATTATTTATTTATTGAAAGATGTAAACACAAAACAATTTTTATTTGCTCCACCGGCCTTTTGCTAAATAAGTACAGGTCTAACTACAAATACCATTTACATTTGCAATTCATGAATACCTTTAAGGCTTACCATTGATCCGAACATTGTACATCTTTTGCTTCAAAATCTTCATTAGTGTTTGCTGATTAAAGGCACCCAGTGCAACTTTATGTAAACATTCAATGAAAAATAAACATTCAATTTCTAGTCTTTTTTACACGTAGTAAGTTTCAATAACTCCATACCATTATATATCGACATTCAAGGAGCAAAGATGAGACGTCGTTGTGTGGTGAGAACTGATAGAAAATCGTAAACAACAATCGCCGGTGGGGAGAAGCCATTTTTCCATTGACTGGAAGCCTGCTTTATTTATTGTAGGTTACAAAAAATAAAGAAAATGGAGGCATTGTTGTTGTTATCGATTTTGTATGAGTTCTCACCACACAACGACGTCTCATCTTTGCTGCTTAAATGTCGGTATGTAATGGTATGGAGTTATTGAAACTTACTACGTGTAAAAAAGACTAGAAATTGAATGTTTATTTTTAAGCCTCGAAAGTTGCACTGGGTGCCTTTAACACTGGTTATTTATTCCCCAAATGGCCTGTGTAACCCCTCAGGAAAGAGGGCAGGACCTATCCCTAGCTATCCCAGAGACAGGCCTCTGCCACACTCGTAAAAAAAAGAAAAAAAAAACTCTTGGCACATAAAGCAGTTGCCTAGAAACAAAGCTAAACAATTCCATTGGCAGAGTCCCTGCGTGCTCAAAGCAAAAGCCACCAGAGAACAGGTCTAATCTTTCCTTCAAGTGACACAAATCTGCCGTACACTTCCTGGTTTTTACTTACGAGGATCCTGAGTGTCGTCTTTTGTGAATTATTGAAGGCCCTGGGAGATGAAGATACCTGAGTTGACCCACTAGTGGTGGAGATTGGAGAGAGAGAGAGAGAGTGAACAGTGTCAGTCCCGGCTTTCTTCAGTTTTCTCAGGCTCTGAGGAAGATAGAGCTGTTGCTGGCCTGGTAAGGATTCTGCTCTATTTAGACTATTTAGTAAAAAGTCTCAAATATAGTTGATGGTACAATTTTGTGTTTGGTAGAGTAACATGTAACTTGGAAGTCCAGTGGTTTAGTCTTAGTATAAGTTCCTTCAAATACTACACAAGTACATAAATAAATGCTGTCCCAATAAATCTAATCTAACAGGCCTTCTTGCACAGATTAAAAATAAACAAAGTAAATTATCAGTTGAGTGATCTTTTGTCATTGTCCAAGATCCGGGAACACATTCAAACTGGACATTGGTTAACCAGTAACTTTTTACATGCTTGCCTGTGTGTGTGTGTGTGTGTGTGTGTGTGTGTGTGTGTGTGTGTGTGTGTGTGTGTGTGTGTGTGTGTGTGTGTGTGTGTGTGTGTGTGTGTGTGTGTGTGTGTGTGTGTGTGTGTGTGCACGTCTGTTTGCGTGTGTGTACAGCACACTACTAGCCTTCCAGAAACATGGCCAAGGGAAAGAAGAAAAAGAGTAGCAGTGAACCCAAAGGTAAGAAGATCACCCTGGCCATGGCCACGAACTGCCTGAAGATGACGGTGGACGGCAAGCGGCGCCTAGACCTGAGCAACCAGGGCCTGGCCAGCGTGCCCCGGAGCCTGTTGGACCTCTGTGATGTGGAGGAGCTGGACCTCAGCCGCAACCTGCTCACCAAGCTCCCGGATTTCATCGACAAGTTCCTCAACCTGCGCTTCCTCGACTTGCACAGTAACTATGTGAGTGATACCGGTGAGGGTATGGTTGACATGGTAATGTGTGGCAAGGTTATGTTATTATTATAAGAGATGGGACCTCAGACAGTTACTTTGTGAGTTGGACTGGTGGGGTTATGGTTGACATGGTAATGTGTGGCCAGGTTATGATTTAATTATTGTAAGAGATGGGACCTCAGACAGAAACTGTGAGTGGCACCGTCCGGGACATGGTCATGTGACCAGTTGGTGTTATTAGATTGTTAAAAGTGGGAACTCAGATTTAGTAGGACGTCCAAAAAGTTGTCTGAAACTCTTGGCATGAAACATTGTATAGAAACCCTTGACTATGGTTGAGGCTATGACTGGTAGATGGTTATGACTAGTTGAGGTGTATTGATGCATAAATCATCGTGTAGATAAAATGCGATAACAAAATGGGATAGGATGTACAGTCACACAAATGCTTAAATTATCAGTCACTGGCACAGGCCCTTAACAGCAGAGTCTGAGCCTGGCTTACTCTTTTAGTTGGATGCCAGGGGAACTAAACAGAATGGCCACTAGGATTCTCTGAAGCCTGATAGCTTAAGTTTTTCATACCGGTATGTTTAGCAATTCAAATTCTAGACTTCGTTGAAATGTACCATTTCTGATGTAACTTTTATAAACTAATCACTATAAATAAATAACAAATACATTCTGCTAACTCCATCCTTCTGAATACTACTCTGCACCCTCTCCAATTGTTTTGACGCAGTCTAAATGCATGAGGAGGTGTGAATAAAGGTGCAGGTTAAAAACCCTCAACAGCCATCTCCCTCCTCCCAGCTGGAACAAATCCCCCCCTCGATCGGGCGGCTGCAGAACCTGCTGACCCTGAACCTGTCCAACAACCGTCTGACCAGTGGCTCCCTGCCCAGCGAGCTGGGCCTGCTGGCCAAGCTCCACAAGCTCAACCTGGGCCTCAACCGGCTGGACAGCGTTCCCCGGTGCCTGGCCGCCCTCAAAGAGCTGCGCGACGTGGGCCTCTTCGCCAACCGGCTCACCGCCTACCCGGACTGCCTGCGGCCGCTCAAGAAGCTGGAGAAGGTGAACCTGGACTCCAATCCGTTCCCCCCCGAGGTGGACGACCTGGACCCCATCCGGAGGCAGGAGGCGCTGTACCTGGTGGACGCAGAGGCCTGCCTGTGCGGCGGCTGCCTGGACAAGTGCCGGTCGCAGAGGAGGAAGGTGGAGGGGCGGGCCGAGCTGGAGATCAAGGTGAAGCCCCGGCGGATGTTCGCAGGCTTGTTGACGCCCAACTCGGTGGCCCAGGTGGACCAGGAGACGTGGAGATGAAACGGGCGGGGACAGATGGGTTGGAGTGGCGCTACGATCCACAATGTTGGATTGTAATATTTCCTTGCTTATTTCATTTATTCATTCGAAATATATATTTTTTAAATGAAATAAAAGCATTGGTTTTGGATGAAATGCTCCAACGGATGTTTTTTCATCATTTACACACTACTCACATTTGAGGTGCAGCATTTTAGGAAAATGTCTGTTTGTTGTCTGTAGTTGAGAATTATAGTGCTGTGTTGAAACTCTTGACATTTATCCCGGGAAGTCGGGGGAACTGCATGGAGTCATCTCTCTTCAGCCCTGGAGAGAGCTTTGAACCTCAAACTGCAGGGAGAGGATTAAGGATTAAGGTTAAACTTGACATTTTGCAGATGATTGCACAGACTTTGAGGTGAGGCCTGGAACAATCAAAGCATTCAATCAATCTTGGAGCAACTACAAAAACTCCAGCAAGACCTAAAACCTATAGAAATTAAGATTTGTTTTAACAGGTTGAGGCCAGGTGCATATGAGATTCGGCATCTAATGTTCTAGCAAAGTACACAATTCAGTAGAAATATTCCCCAAAAAATGTGTTGAATGAAGATTGGGAAGGACGTGGCGAATTTGGCGTAGGCCGACCTGCTGAAGATGGACTAATATTCACCACAGGGTCACCTGGTTCTCTGCACCATGCCACCCCGCCCGCTGCGGGTCCATCCGCTCTGCATCTTCATCTGAACAGAAGGAGAAAGACTGATCTTTCGTAGACGTGATACCCAGCCAGAAGAGGCCAGAATATAGGGTAAATCTAGAACCGATCTGTAGCCTACATGGTTAGAAATTGCTTTGCGACAGCATCAGTTGATCTGAAAGTAGGTGGAGGAGCTCAAGCCATCCAGAGAACCTGCCACCTGCATAGCATCCGTCACTCTCTCACTGCTCCCCGTCCATAGAGATATGAAAGTATACACAAAATGTTCATTTTGATATTTGATTCCACCAATGCAACCGCTAATTCAAAAAAATTGTATTCCATTACTCTCCTCAAACCAATAGACAGCTGTTCACCAAGTGTATCTTGATTATCATTAATCTGCCATGATTTCCTTGTATGGAATCCTCTATAATTGGCCTAAAATACCCGATCATGGCTCAAATACACAATACAGAGGAATACAGAAGCCGTCCTTAAGTTCTGCATATTTTATGGGCACAAGTCGTAGTGTCAAAAGATACACTATAACAGAGGACAAAAAGACAGCATTTCAGCATCTTACCATACAGTTGCTGGGTGCTCCTGTCCTGGGGTTCAAATAAACCCTAACCATTGACATGGAGCTGTATAGTCATCTTCACGTTCCAGGAGTGGGGCTGGGCTTTAATGGAGTAGTCTTCATCATCATCATCAGGACCAACATGTAATCCAGGTGACACTCATCAATGACCCATCATCGAGTTAAAACAGACTCAACGAGTTGCAGAATAACCTACTGAAGATTGAGCGTTTGAGATGTGAAGTCTTGTGAAGATACTGCATCTATAAATCACACACAGAGCTGAAGTGAGTAATTATTTATTTTGACTCAACAAAACATTAGTCATAGGAAAACAGTGATCATCATTGACGATACCTGGAATTTGACCACATAATAATCACCTTACCCCACTCAGACTGCAGTTCTGTGTTATATATTGTTGAAAGAAGGCGCAAAAGCGTGCGCCGCCCGGGAATCGAACCCGGGTCGCAAGAATGGGAATCTTGCATGATACCACTACACCAGCGGCGCCCATAACGATACACAGCAAAGAAGGGTTTAAGTTTAGTACAAATATAAAAATATATTAATATTTGGCATATATTTATATTTTTGATTGCAAGATTTGACACATTATGACTGCAGCCCATCAGCCATTTTTCAGGTTTAAGTTTAAACAAACCAACGTTTTCATTTGAATTCCAAACAACCCGGAAGTGATAGCGACACGTTACGCGCCTTTGTTTGGCAGATGAAGGTTTTACTTCTGGGTTCAGATTTAGACCGTTTCTGTGAGGTGTATATTCCATAGAAGAAATGCATAATCTGGCTACGTCGTTAGACATGATAACAGTCAGGTCTATGTTCCTAACTTAAGGAACAATGACCACGAGCAACCCGGACTAGCGGATAAAATAAGGACAGCAGCACTGTTGAAATAACATTGACTGTACCAGCCTTGCTAGCCGTATGAGTATGCATTTAGCCTGTGCTAACGGGCTACCTTCAACTACCAGGACTGAGATCTGATCCCCAACGTGAGTCCAGTGCATTCATCTGACCTTACAGATTCAGAATAACTTCATTACATCTTAAGAAAACAAGGGTTAAAGTATTAGGCTTGGTTACTAAACAGCCACACAGGAGCAACAATACAAGATAAACTAAATAAGCGAAGTAAAAATAAGTAGCAGAAGTGGCAGTGGTACCATCCACGGCGGATTTTTAGTGCAGAAATGCAAAATAAAGAAATGTGTTTTTGAATTATGAGGACAGGAGGAACGCCAGGGCTCGTAACGCCGTACCGCAGTCCTCCTGCTGATATCATACACTGGTTCTTGAATTATAAACCGCAACGCGGTAGTTTGGCAGCCCCGACAAGACATGATTTCTGCATTTAAAAAAAAGAAGGGGATGTATTTACATTCAGCCTATTCTTATCATGTTAATGTAGTAGCGTTACTGTTTTAGTTTGGGAGGAAGGCCTGCGTGGCTACTGGTTTTCTTTGAGTTTTAAGCTTTGGTACCCCGGTGAAAAGAAATCGATTCAAAATGGTGGGCTACTCATGTTCACCCAAATTTACATTTACAACAATAAGAATAACGGGCATACGTTTGTTTGTTTACTACCAGACTAGCCATGTCGGACAAAGGGGAGGTGATGGAGTGGGTGGAAACCACAGAGGAAGTCATTATTGAGGAATGTGTACTGCCCAATGGTAACTCATCCACGGGTAAGGCATTCACTATCCTTTACTGTTAATGAATCCATCTCATCTTTATCATTGGTCGTCATCAGATTTTCCCTTACGATTTGTTTTCTTAATTATATCAGTGCTTCAAGTATCAGAACCAACAGAGACCCCCATGCAGAAGTTGCTGGACACAGTGGTGCAAGGAGAAGATGCTGAATTGGACGATGGCTTTTGTAAGCAATTACCTATTTTTCATAACATAATCCATATACCTATTACTAGGACACTGACTCAGTTCAGTTGCATTGCTTACTTTTTCTTTGCTTTCCAACTATTTTTCTACAGATTGTGTCGAATGTCGGTCTCTGTTCGAAGAGCAGAGCAATGTGGGCCTCACCAGCCCGTCCTTCGTCCTGGACTCGCCCACCAGCATGGCCGTGCCCCAGAGAGCACTGCTGACGCTTCCCCACGGCCTGATGATAGGAAGGTCCAGCATTCCCAACACGGGCCTGGGGGTCATGAACCAGGGGCCAGCGATGACGCCCGGAATGCATTTTGGGCCCTACGAGGGGGAAGTGACCTCCAGGGAGGCTGCAGTGGCGAGCCGATTCTCCTGGGAGGTGAGCTGGACCATTGGCAGGAAAAACAAACAAACTTATTTCCGTAACATGGAGGATATTAAGGGTAGGACATGATAGATGAGGGAGGGGAGGGATGAGATAATTTAGGGACGATTACCCATAGTTGGGGTCCCGGAGAGCACCATCCAAACACAGACTGCAGCTCTGTGGTATCTATTGTTGAAAGATGGAGCAAAAGCACATCGAACCCGGGTAGCAAGAATGGGAATCTGGCATGATACCACTACACCAGCGGCACCCATACCAAATTACATCAAAGAAGGAACCAAGTTAGAAAGCCGATAGTTTTAGGAAGTTAGCCAGCAAGAATTATGTCTTTTAAAAGTGATTCTACCCGTGTTTGGAATGCATGTTGTTGGGTGACTTCATTACTTAACACTGTTTGGGTTTCTCTAGATACACAAAGTAAATGACGAATACGACTACATTGATGCAGCGAGAGAAACGCACTCAAACTGGATGAGGTTAGTACTGTACACATTCTGTAAAAAATTTTTAAATGTTGGCACTGCTTTTAAGTGTCATTTGTGGTTAACGAATGTTATACGTTGTAAAATGATAGGCAAAATGTTATTGCCGTATTTTCTGCATTATAAGGCACACTTAAAAGCCTTTAATCTTCTCAAAAAACGACAGTGCGCCTTATAATCCGGAGCGCCTAATATGGCGAACACACAAACACTGAGAAGGCGAACACACGCGTCGTTCACCAAGACGGGGAGACTGCGCCGGGCGACTTACGCCACTATCTGCCAATGGATCGTGGATGCCTGGGCTGATATATCAGTCTCAACTCTGGTCCGAGCTTTCACGAAGGCAGGAATAATCACTGAACTGGTAAAAGCAGCGATAATGACGAGAGGGAGCCTTACGCATTATACGTAACTGAACAATATTGAGTTATGCACTAACGTTTGAATTAGCGGTATCAGTTTCTTTTACGTGTTTACAACTGAACAAGGCTGGGAGATATTGTGAATATGCAGATTAACGTTTGAACAACGTTGAGTTATTGTGAATGCACTACGTATAAAACGTATGTTTTATACGCAAGTTGAACAAATTCGAGAGTTACTATATTGTGAATGCACTAACGTTTGATTTAGTGGTATCAGACTGTTTCTTTTACTGCATGTTAACTGAATCAGGGAAAAGTTCCCCTCCACGTTTGGGAGAAGAGTGAACAAGGGTGGGAGATATTGTTAATATGCACATTAACGTTTTAATATCGTTACCATGGGAGTGAACGGAGTTGTCAGAACGCTTAATAAAGTTTGACTTTATCTGACTGTTTTGTTGACATTCCCTTTAGCACAGCTCGGTCTAGTGGATGCATAAGCAACCCCAGTCAAACGTTTGACTGCAGTATCTTCTATTCTATGCGCCTTATAATCCGGTGCGCCCTATACATGAAAACAGTTCTAAAATAGGCCATTCATTGAAGGTGCGCCTTATAATCCGGTGCGCCTTATAGTGCGGAAAATACAGTATATTATGAGCTCAGAAAATTGTTACATCATCGACTGGGGTTTCCACATTATTGCTATGGGTTTAATTACAACATAGGTTGGGAGAACTATTAAAAACAAAAGATTTCTTGTAGACAATCTGCTAGCATTGCATTTCATTTTTTAGACAGATTTTTAAATTATTTACAACGACAAACTTAAAATAAGGTCAGCCTTGGTAGAAAAAGAGTAAGCAACGGGGTGGTTGGGACACAATGAGCAGACGGACTCCCCTCACTGCTCTTCGTCAGTACCCTGAGCTCCCTGCATCCTTTCACCCAACAGGTATGTGAACTGTGCCCGCAACCAAGAGGAGACCAACCTGCTGGCGGTGCAGTACAAGGGCAGCATTCTGTTCCACTGCTGCCGCACCATCCAGCCAGGAGACGAGCTGGTGTGGTGGCCAAGCGCCGGGCTGGTGAGCCGGCTCAGTGAGGCCTGGAGCCACATGTGGCTCAGGAAGCTTTGTCCCACAGGTGAGGGGGGCACTTATTGAGGCAAAACTTATTTACTTGTTGTGAGATACACCCCAAAGTCCAAAGAGGATGTTTTGACACGGAAAAAGGACTTTGTTCTCTCATCTTACTTTGACGATTTTCAAGATGCCCATGGTTAACTTTCGTTTGGTTTCTATCCAGAGAGTGACCCGAGTATCACGTTCCAGATGTTCCTCTGTGCCCACTGCCCGCTGTCCTTCACCACGGAGACGTACCGCCAGCGCCACGTCGACCACTTCCACACGCAGCCCAAGAGGGAGTGTTCCTCGCCCGACACGGAGGCCGCCGAGGACTTTCCCCCCTCCACCTCCACCGATCCCAGCCCTCTCGCCGCGCCGGACGCCCCGGAGGCCAAGACGTGCCGGGAGTGCGGCAAGGTGTTCAAACACGTGCATCACCTCAAGCGGCACGCGCTGTCGGTGCACTCCAACAAGCGGCCCTACTGCTGCCCCCAGTGCCGACGCAGCTTCAGCCAGGCCTCGGGCCTGCTCCGGCACCAGCTGGTGCACAACAAGCAGGCGCCGTCGGTCCAGAGCTGCCGCCAGGAGACCAAGACGGAAACGGAGACGGGAGGTGCCGAGACGGACGAGCTCGCCTCTGAAGAACCGCCGGACCCCGAAGAAGCGGCCGTCGGCGGGCACACGCCCGGGCAAGAGGGTCGCCCTCTGGAGGAGGCGGAAGGAACGGCGCCGGGGGAGAAACGGAACACGTGCGTCCAGTGCGACAAGAGCTTCTCAAACGCGCGCTACCTCAACAAGCACCAGACGCGCGTCCACGGCAACCTGCGGCCCTACGTGTGCACGCTGTGCAGGAAGACCTTCAGCCAGCACAACGACCTGGGCCGGCACCTCGAGTCTCACCAGGCCAAGGGGGAGGACCTGAGGCCCACGCCGTGCAAGATGGCACTCGCGGAGGAAGAGGGGGAGAGTTCAGAGGCGTCCGCGGACGACGCCCAAGACCCGGAGGACCTGGACTACACCGAAGCGCCCCCCTCGGTGCCGCAGTCACCAGAGACTCCCAAAGAGCCGGCGTACCAGAGGCCGCAGCGCCTCGGGGTTCGCTCCAAGATCTTCACCATCACAAAGCTCATCGCCCCCAAGCGCAGGACTCCGGCGCCAAAGAAGACGCCGCCGTGCCCGGCCCGGGCCGTTCCGGAGAGCGTGGAGGAGTCGGACGTCGGCGCGTCCGCTCAGGAGGGCCAGGCCCACAGCTGCGTCCACTGCAAACAGAAATACGAATCGGACGCGGCGCTGAAGGGGCACGCCTGCGCCGCCTCCGCGCAGCACAGGTGCTCCCGCTGCGGCGCCACCTTCAAGAAGGCGGGCTTCCTCAAGCGGCACGAGAGGACGGCGCACGCGGACAGCAAGCCGCACGCGTGCCACGTGTGCGGCAAGGGCTTCAACAAACTGTTCAACCTGAAGCAGCACCAGAAGATCAAGAGCTGCGACAAGCACCACTGCACCTCCGAGATCTTCCCCTGCTCCTACTGCCCCTTCTCCTTCACCATCCGCAGCTACCTGCGCAAGCACGTGCGCCGACACCACCCCCAGGAGTTGGAGTGGCTGCCCGAGTCGGAGAAGTCGGCGGAAGAGCAGGGGGGCGAGGAGGCGGGGGGCGACGTGGCGCGCGTTTGCACCGAGTGCGGGAAGACGTACGGCACGGCTAAGAAGTACCGGGCGCACCGCTGCTTCCAGCAGGTGGTGCTGTACCTGTGCACGGACTGCGGCAAGGACTTCACCAACCACTACAGCCTAAAGCAGCACCAGCGGGTGCACACAGGCGTGCGGCCCCACGGCTGCCCGCACTGCCTCAAGACCTTCGTGCACATGGGCCAGCTGAACGTGCACCTGCGCACGCACACGGGCGAGAAGCCCTACCTGTGCACACACTGCGGCGACAGCTTCCGGCAGTCGGGGGACCTGAAGAGGCACGAGCGCAAGCACACGGGCGTACGGCCGCACAGCTGCCCCGAGTGCTTCAAGAGCTTCAGCCGCCCGCAGAGCCTGCGTGCACACCTGCTGCTGCACCTGGGCCAGAGGATGTTCAAGTGCGACGAGTGCGGGAAGAGCTTCTCGCGGAACTACCACCTCCGGAGGCACCAGCAGAAAATGCACTCGAGATTCTGGGGTTCAAACCCGTTGCCGGATCAAATTTAATTTGGAGACAATTGTTAAAGAATTGTTTCTTTTGGGGGGGGGGCCAGAGTCATGAATTTCGTCGGTGGGCCGGCATTAAGAGGGATTGAGAAATGCTTTCATGTTGTAATGCATTTAATGAGGGCTGCTTGAAATTCTCGTCCTCATGCTTGTTTTAAAGCGCTTTACATTGAAGTTGATCAGGATACAGTTGCATACATTTCTGTATCCCCTTTAACATTCTCACTCAATCAGAAACATCAATGCGTTTTAGCAGTTTAAAATGTTGCCAAGTACTACGTGGAAATAAAAGAACCCCCAAGCTTAACATCACTGTTCATTTATTCCACAAAACATACAATGCAAAGCATGTGCCCTGTACAAGCCTTAATATTATGAAAATACTCATGCCGATTATTATTTTTAACTCCCGTTATCCTAACACTTTTGCGGTTACCCAGATATAATTCTCACAACATACTGTATATCTTTTTCCGTCGTTCACTGCATTGCTTTTTGTTCCGTTTTTTTTTTTAATCTCCATCGCCGTTGTATACGTCTTTCACTACATCTCAAACATTAAGCGCCGTTTAAAATATTCCAGTTTTTATCTGGACTATACAAACATACCTGTATGACGGTTGACACAAGTAAGACCCAATTCACTTTAAAGTGTGTGTGCGGATTGAAACAGGGGCGACCCTGGCAGTGTTCCATGTGCTACACACAGGGGTTATGGGAGGGGGGGGGGGTAGGGTTAGGGATACAGGGGTGTCGTGTGCAGCTGCTGGTTTGTTACACTACATATTCAAATCTAAAAATCTACTGCTGGTACGGGCGTCTAAAACCACCCAAGTCCCAGTTGTGTTTCGTTTCTATATATATATTATATATATGTATTTGTATATCAGTAGTCCTAGCTAATAATACCGGTTACAACAACCCTTGGCAACATCCATCTTGAAGAGAAAAATCACAAAAAGAACAACTTGTAATCCGTTTTCATCCGTTTCTAAGTGTGGCACAGCAGTTCAGGAGTCTGGTCCATGTTAGGAAAGTAGAGCGTTTGACGACGACGAGAGTGGAAACCAGCGATTGTTTGATCGTCGAAGTACGGGAGAGTCTTTGTTATGTTAAAAAAAAAAAAAAAACAGAAACCGCTTTGAAAAGTAGGCAGCAGGTGGTTTTTCTTGAAAAGAAGCGAGGAGGAAACCATTCTGAAGGAGGTCAGGGTATTGGTGTACATGTTTTGGAGTCACTCCGGGCTCCGTGCCGTTCCAGTGATGCCGATATCCCTCTCAAGTGCAATAGCCTTTCAAAACCAACACGCCTGTCTCGATCACATCAATTACACACGCTGATCCACATTCTCGTTAGTTTCTATAATGTTAAATGTTTTGCACATTAATAAAAATATATACACGGCCCCCCACAACTCTGTGCGATGCACCACATACAGCAGTAACGCTGTCTGTACAATTCAGAACATTTCACAAAAATGAGGCAAAGGAATAGTAGGAATGTGTTTGGCAATTAAAAGCAAAAGCAAAAAAAGAAATAAACGGGGAATGGTTAAATACTGAACTCGCAAAAAAACCAAACGACACGAATACTGCGACAGAAAATGTTATCCTTTGTGAAGAGAAAACGACCTTTCCAAATATAATCAGAAAAAGAAAAGTTAAGGGTTTAAATAAACTATGGGGTTAAAGCCGAAGGGTACATACACAGTACGTTTGGAGACCAAAGATACCCTGCGTTTCACTGCGAGTACAATAACGCCACCATCATCGTCGCCGACGTCTCCTTAAATCTCGCCAAGTTCAGCTTCCATTGATAAACGCCATGAGGAAGAAGGCTTCTATTTGTTCCCTATAAAGGATCTGATTTCAGCTCCTCGACCCTGGATTCCAGGTCAGCCACCTGAAGACAAGGATTGAAAGAAAAGACGGTCATAGTTTTAATAGATCAAATGTCAAAATGTCAAAGCATTCAGAGGCATTCAGTGATGGTTCTGCATGACTCAATGAGCCAAGATGTATGTTATTATTCTGAGACAAACTATGACTGTCACAGCAGAAATCAGTAATATGAATTGACTAATGGTAACCCTGCATTTGAGGAGGTGTGCAAATGACTGTCATGACGGCTGCATGAACATGAAAGAGTCTTAATGAAGCAAGTTTCAGCCAGCATGTTTGGTGAAATGTAGATTTTGTAGTGTTCTTGAAAACGTGTTGCTGAGTTGGTGTACAGGTGGCTGGATCCAGGAGCCTGCTCAGCCTTCACTGATCACTGTGTAGCCTTCTTGAGGCGTACTGGACCAAACTCCGCCCACTTGATGAGTTCAACGACATGTCTACTCTCTACGGCTTAAAGATGTGCGCTTTTCTTTGAAATTTCTGCTAATATATTTCCAAGATTGATAGAATATCCATGCTACATTTCTTATTTTGCTTGTCTTTTGATGACCGATTTTAAAAGTATCATCCTCTTTTCATCAACAACTATTCATCATGTTATTAAAAGTCTGTATTTATGAAAGACTTCTGGAAGCTTCTGTTTTAGGGCATATGTATATATTTTTTAGGGAACATTGGTTTCGCAAAAATAATAACTGTTTAGATGCTCGTCTATCGCTTTTGTTAAGGTGTTTACAAGCATTTGACAGTGCACCACTGTAGTCGAGGTCAAAGAAACTATTCATGACACAATTATAATAGTCTGATGACAGCCAATGTTGAAACCAACCACATGACAGTTTAACGTAATGTTAACACAAAGTAGTTAAATAGTTCCTTTGAGTTTTGTAATTAGGCCAGCTATGGCATGTTCATGTTGTATTGGTTGTCATAACAAAGACATTGACAGGTTATGTTGTCTTGTTGAACGTCAAGTAGTTACAACAATGACATCTCACACATCCTTTGCAGATTGGCACCTAAATGAGTCATATAGACTTCCTGTTCAGAAAAGCTGTCAGTCAGTCCGTCTTATTCACACCCCTTCAAATAAAGTGCAACCAAAGATTCAATAACATAGGATACTGTGACTCCAGGGCTCCACTAGTGCTGCGTCACCATCAGAGTCTAAAGGCTCCCCAGGCAGCCACACAAATCATCATCACAGTGGTGTTTAGCGGCGTAGCGGCGCAAGGGCCTCAAGGCTCCCCAGGCAGCCACACTCATCATTGTCTGAGTGAAAGTGGGGATTGGATGCTAGGTTGAGGCCACCATCCAGAATGGAAGCTTGGCATTCATTTTATTGTGGTTACGGAGTACTGTCATGGATTATCACGGCCGCCAGATTAAAGTGCTTTTGGATATGAGGAGTAACAAGAACAAACCCTGGCGTTTAATAAAACCCAGTGGTCCTAGGTCACACCTGCATCCAACGTAAACGCACATCCACTACATAACAATACAAGGACACAGACTTCATTGATTGCTCTTTTAGCAGCTAATGTTAATCGTAAATTAAAGTGCCAAATTAATTAATTAATTCTCACCCAAAAAATAACCCCCCAAAAAGAATTGTTGGAACAGGTTCTATTTGCCGACCCTTACCAAATGATGTTTGTGTTATATCAAACAAATATAGGATAGGACTGGGTGCAATCCGGGAGCCCACAGAGCTGTCACACGACCGGGGGGGGGGGGGGTTCTCCGTTACCTGCTCCTCAAGCTGCCCAGACTCCTCCTGGAGCTCCGAGGCCTCGGCTCCATCTTGTGCACACCGCTGGGTCTCCTTCTTCAGGTACTCGATCTCCCTGAGGACCACAACAACAACAGAGTCATCCCAAAACGTGGAGCAGGAGCTACTGGTTTTGTAACCATGCTGATGAAGTTGTTATCGTTTTTTCATTGTAATGATGCGGCAGTAGCTCAGAGGGTAGAGGGGGGTTGACTTGTAACCGGAAGGTTGCGGGTTTGATCCCCGGCCCCTCCTAGCCGAGTGTCGAGGTTTCCCTTAGCAAGACTAACCCTAACTGCTATTGACGAGCTGGTTGTCGCCTTGAGTGGTGTAAGTAGCTTTGGATAAAAGCGTCTGCTAAATGTATGCCCTCAATGTAAAATGTAAATGTAGCATGTTGTATAAATATATCTAGTCATAAATACATGGCCCTAGAGACTGTACCTGTGATTAGGGGCGTTACGAATAAAAGTGAATTGAATAGAAGAATCAGCCTGTAGTGGCACATATTAATAACGGATAAACGTGAAGTCGGTGGATCCCTTGTACTAATCTACTCCTAAAAAGTAGCGATCTCTAAGCCCCTAACAAACAAGCAGACAGAAGCGGGCCTCACTTCTGCTGGTACTCCTTGATGAGCCGCTTGGCCTTGCTGTACTTGCGCTCCAGCGCCTGGTACTGGGCCTGCGTCTCCTTCAGGTGCTCGTCCACCGCCTGACACAGGCTCTGGGCCTCCATCCAGTAGCCCTCCAGCTTCTCCATGCGCTCCTTGTTCTCCTGCAGCGTCTGCTCCAGCTGGGCCTTGTCCATGCGCCACCGCTGCTTATCCTGCTCGGCGTGGTGCAGCTGGGGAGGGACGACCGCGCCGCGTTCAGAACAGACCGGAGACGTCGTGGAGGTTGGACAGTGAAACGGGGATTGAGCGCTTTTTGTTGCGGAAATAAGTATGCCCTTTACGTGAGGTCGCTTTGCCGCATATATTGTTCTTTGATTATTTATCTAGTGGGGTAATGTAGTGCAGGACTAATGCACTTAATATTACTACATATTTAACAAGATGATAATAATATGTAGTAATGTTCTGCAGACTCATTTACTAATATTAACTACATATTTACAGGATAACATTAATATGTACTAATGTTCAGCAGGACTAATGTACCAAATACAAATATTAAAAAGGGCCCTGTGAAATGTTTTCTTGTTACACGACTAGAATGTGCCTGTAAAAGGGAAAAGAATGAATGACCTAATTCTAATTAACTCAAGCGGTTTGTTAGCTTATGTGTGTGGGGGCAAAATACAATCGACAAATGTACTATTTGTAACCTGCTCGTCTGTCGGGTACTTGAGGAGTGACATACCTTTCTTTTCAGTTGTTGGATCTCAGCCTGCGTGACGGCATGTTTTATGTGGAGCTACGGAACAAAATACATCACAATATCGTCAGGCAGTGTCTTTGACCTGTACCAAGACAAGGGTCACACCCAAAACCCAAAAGGAGCAGAGGTAGCAAACAAATACATGGACATAGGGCGAACAAAGGGTTCGCCACTTCAATGTATGTTCACAAGAGGTCACGTACCCCACTGCGGCTGGGTTTTTCAAAGTGTGCCTGTGCACGAGGTGTTAGGTAACACGTAACATCGCCGCCTGCGTGTGATACAAGGTGTGATCGTGAGGATCTCTTCCTCTTTCCCGTTCACTCAGGGCTCACCTCTTTGTACTTGTGGGCGAGCTTTTCGGGATCCGTCTCCAGGGGCGACATGTCCTCGTTCTCCACCAGGTCGAACACCTCGATCGCCCCGCGGTAGGAGGGGCTCATCTCGTCCTCGTCCTCTTCCTCGTCGGTGGCGTATTCACCCCCCTGCCGTCATAACAGAGATGAATGGATGAATAAATAACAAAAAACACAAAGCCCTGACAACAATCTGTTGCTTATTATTTGGGCCCATGGCACTCTAACCTGTGGCCCCTCAAAGCGCTTCACAATAAGTCTCTCATAATCACTCATTCTTTCACCCATTCATGCACCCATTTAAACACAGAGGGCGTTGTCAGCCGTGCGAGGCGAGAAAAAGGGAGCATTTAGGGTTAGGCGTCTTGCTCAGGGACACCTCAACACCGCTGGTTCTATCACAGCTGGTGATTGAACCAGCATGCCTCCAGTTGCCAGGCAACCCTCTCTACCTCCTGAGCCAATGCTGCCCCAATTTACACAGACTATATGGATAGGGGTGCTTAAACAGAGGCAGGATAACGGTCAGGGGGTTTGACTCCCAGGGGAAGGGTTGTGGGTTTTAACCCCGATAACCAGTCTACCCGTTGCCATCCTCGAGCAAGATGCCTAACCCTAACAATCTCATTAATGACACCTCATCCTTGAACAAGAGGCCTCACCATTAATGGCCCTAACTCTCTTTGCAAGTCTACATATGCCTCAATAGTAATAGTAAAACGGCTCATATCAAATGTGGACAGCGTGCACGCATTCTGTTGCCACGACTTTCAATGGGACATTGTTTGCATGAAGGCACGACGGACAGAGAATAACTCAGGGGGAGATTGCAATCCTCATATCTGGAGATGAATACTGCAGTGAGAGTGGCACGCCCCGGCCCCAGAATTGGATTCTTCCCATGTCTTCCTGCTCTGCCTGAACCGGCCTTTCAATCATTTTGATTGTGCTGATTATGTAGTCTGCATGAAAACAGAGACTGCAGCGTAAAACCCCTCCCCCTTATCTCTGTCACATTCTGCATTAATGTCAATCATGGTCTATGTGCGAAGGGGGTGGGGGGGCGAGACTGTGGACAATCCGACATGGCTCTGGAGGGCCCTTATGTATTCTGTACAGGCAATGACATGCACTCAGTGAATGTATGGGGGGCATTGTATTTAAACAAGCATCTATTATACTAGTATTTAAGTGACTGTGTATTTACTGTATAGTGTTACGTTTTTCGGGGTCGTTATCTTCCTGTCGGTTTTACCATTTCAATATCCTCATTATGGTTTCTTAATTCTTACCATTGCATACTTGAAAGTGTAGCATTGAATTTAGGTTCACATGTGCCCTATATTTGTATTGTTATTGCCATCATTACGACCAAACCAGGCCGACTCGGAGCCTTTTAGGGCGGCGCGTGCTGACCTCCTGGTCGTCCATGTACTGGCTGTAGCGCTGCTCCATCACCTCCCTCTGCCAGCGCTCCTGCTCCAGGGTCTGCTGGATGAGCTGGGCCACCTCGCTCTGCTCCCCGGGCTTCTCCCGGCCAATCAGGAACCTGCAGCCGACGGGAGAGAACACACCCGCACTCAGAACGTGGAAACGGCGAAAGCAAGCTCGTGGAGGACGTCGAGTACAACGGCGAACTATACGTAGGAAGTTGTGGTTTGAAAGGGGTGTTATTTAACCGCCAGGTGTGATGCTGGTGATCGAGCAAACTAGGAGGTCACTCCCATTTGTGATGTCACTACAATGAAGATTTTGAAATGGCTTGTAATGGCTCATCAGCATGCCACCTGGTGGTAAAATAGGAGGCCCTTTAAGGACGTTGTTAATCATTTACAATTACTGGTCATTGAGGAGTACACCACGGGGACTCTACTTTCAGACAGCGGTCGTTACAGGGGTAGTGCAAATCATCACACACTAGGAATAGTTCATAAAGAAGGGCAATGTTTAAAATGAATTTTAGGGTTAATGTAAGCATTAACCTATATGCGCTGGCACCATGCAGCAGAAAACAAGTCTTTATATATGTATACGCAGCGTTTGAGCTGGGGTACAGTAGTGCACTGTGCGCATTATGGAATGTGCTGGGCTCTCCAGCGGCTGAAATCTGCTTCCTGCTCGGAGCTGAACAAAAGGCTCTAGTCTCTGGGGTAGAGGCTCTTCTGTGATTAAAATCAAAGCCCTTCCAAAGCCTGTCGTGGACTCTCTCTCTCTCTCTCTCTCGCTCTCTGTCACTCGCTTCCTCTCGCCCTCTCCCCCTCCCTCTCTCTTTTTTCACTCACGTGCCCACAACAGTGCATTGAGTAGAATTGTAAACGGTTACGTGGCCAGGGTCAGTTAAGACTACCCACAGGGACCTTTCAATTCCCCTTCCACTTGCCGACGGGTAACGAAGTGTTCATAAACACACGTCCCGATCTGTATCCATGTCCGAGTCCGATTTCTGTATACCTCTACTGAAGATCTATAATGTATGCGTTATCTCGTGAAAAGAGATAGCGCATGTACACGCGTCCCTTAATGCAAAATGCTCTAAATGATGCAAGAGCCTAGTGGAGCAATGAAGTGCCCTGAACGGTTATCCTCCCCTAAACAAACCACGGCGCAGCATAGCTAGCAAAGAGGCTTCTTAATGAAAGAAACACTACTTTCCAGCCAACTATGTCAACTGCCGATGTTTACTGTGGCTGAAACCGTCTGTTCTAAATCCAGCCGGGTCTCTCAAGGGGGAGGACGGCGATCATAAAAGGGTGTAATCATCATCACAGTGGTGTTTAGCGGCGTCGCGGCGCAAGGGGCCTCAATCTCGGCGGCCAATCGTAATGGCCCAGGATGTGGTCGGAGAAGCCTCGCATGACCGAACTGGCTACGGGGGCAGAACAGGATATATAGGAAGCGATCTATTCCGGCGAGACTCTTGAGTGTCAGATGTCAGGAGGACGCGCTGGGTTGCAGGGACGATGACAAGGCAGTCGTTGTTGTTGTTGATGTTGTTGCTGCTCTCGTCTCGGCGCTTGCCGCCGCCCATGTTGTCGGGGGCAACGTTGTACGCAAGGAAGGAAAACCTGGACGTCATGCGAATGGGGATGTTTACAGAGGGATCCTTCAGGAGCAGAAGCTTTTGTCCCAATTGGAATGACTACTACTAAGTGTGAGGGTGGGATAATGTAGAGGATAGCGTGTCCAAAAAGACCCTGGGTTCAACTCCCGTGCCTCGTCTACCTTGTCGGCCGCTAACGTCTCACTTCACAATTAGCTTTTGGTACTCCAAGTGCTGCACAACTGAGTCTCACCAGTTGTGCAGCACACGGCCGTCCAATGGGCCTCACTCACCCCCAGCGACCGTCTTGGTTCTAAACCAAATATCTTATTTCAATTCCATTTTATTTGCATAGCCCTTAATTACCGGTACAGACTCAAAAGTGCCTAACATGCCATATATATCGATAAAAAAAGCTCCCTTAATTAGAAATCAAGAATCCAAGATTGCCGCCTGGTCGGTAGTGAAGGAGTCTCTTACTTGACGGTTCCTGAGGTGTTCCTTAAGACCGTGGCGGCGAAGCTCTGCGTGACGCCCACCAGGCTGGTGCCGTCCACCTCCACGATCAGGTCGTTCACCTGGATCCTGAACACAAACCAGCGGGGTCAGGCTCACCCCCCTGTGTGTGTGTGTGTGTCTGTGTGTGTCTGTGTGTGAGGGCAGGGGTGTTTAATTTCCTTCAATTTACAGTTAATCGCTAAATTATTCTGATGAATTATTTATGGATCCATGGAGGGCCATTCATCAAATAACACAGGGAATCCCCAAAGCCAGTTATATAGGTTTCTATGATTATGAAACTATGTTTTAACTATGTTAAAAAAAAGATAGTCCGTTTTTCAAAAAAGGCTTAAACACCCTTGGCTGTACAACCAAGGTAATTGTTGTCATAAGTTATCTGTATTTTAACATAGTTCAGCAAGTGAGAAATATCATTACTTTACGGGGTACAAACCAGAGTCTCCCCATATAGCTTCATTGGATTTTTTCCAATTGAATGTTGGAGAACCGGAATCTAGGTTAACAGGGCATCACTACAAAATCGAAGTATCGATCGCATTTACGCATTAAACATCCCCCCCAAAAAAATAAGCACTCGGCTCGAGTTGACCCTCCCATGCTGAGCAGGTCAGGAGTGGCCCGGTGTCGGACGTTCAGGGCCCCTACCTGGTGTCTCTGTGGGCGGCCCCTGCATCAGTCACGGTCTTCACGAAGATGCCCAGTTTCTCCAGGCCCATGTCGGCCCCGGCCCCCATGCCGATGATGCTGATGCCCAGACCGTCGCCGTCTAACACAGAGAGCACAGGACACGGTTAGTGGCCGTACGCTCCATGATGTCAACACGCCTGGTTGGGTCCATGTCCCCTTCGCTCATGGATATGTACGCGTCGAGTGAAAAGGCAGAGGTGTGCAATGGGTCTGTTGTGATATCAATGTGCAATGTTTGGTTGTGTGGCTGATAAGAGAGATATTTTACAGATGTAGTTTTTTGTTTTTGTTATTTAAAGGAAAGTACATGCAAAAACGAATGAGTTTGGGTAGGTAGATGCCACAAATAATGCTTTCCCTAAAATGTACATTACAAAACACACACAGATTATACAGTCGTCCCACTATAATACCAGCCGGCATGGCTTGCTTTGCGTTCTCTCCCTCATCGAGCATCTTTTACCATGTCCTTATACACTATGCTATATTTAGATATGTATAACTATATTAACGTGCGATATTGTTAAAGGGACGCAAGGTAGCCGAGGGAAAGGCGTCTAATGTTGCAGTACATTTGCCCTGTGGACACCATGCTTTCTGTATGATGCGGGGGCATGTAGAAATAGGAAGCAGCCTAAACCTCGTTTTACATCAGTAAATATTTGCTCTCCACACGAACAGGCTGCAGACCCCAAACTGGGACGTTTCTATATGCTAATTGTGTTCACAGTTGCTCCATTTCCCTTTGAAGTATGCCGTGAAAAATGTGAAATGGTGGTTTGTTGGTTAATCTCAGAACCCGCAGTCCTACTAGGCCTACGTCATAGCAGAGCTTCAAGGGGGGCGTCACAGAGCTTGGTCCAGAAACAAGAACTGCAACCGAAGGGGCTACGCCTCGTATCCTGTTTTATAACAGAACATACTCTATCAGAGAAAACTCACTGGTGTGACTGGATGAAGCTTTCAGAAGGGGATTTTTAAACAGTGGTCAGTCTACATGGTGGTTGGTTTAAAACCTTTAGACACTTATTTTACAGTTAACTTTTACTTCTGCGGGCCGAGTTTGTGTACGCCAATTACCTGCTTGCAGATCCCCTCCTCCAGCGACACGATTGGTCGAAAAACAAACATTAAGCGAGAGAAAGTGATAAGGACTGTTCACCCGGATTTGAACTGGTCTGCCATCATGCTTCAGATATTGATCTACACCGCCAATAGGCCTTTCACACACACACACCGAAAGCCGGACAGTCGGATAATGCCCGGTGGGGCTGTGTGTGTGAACAAAAACGTCGGGATCCGCCCCTCTGGACTGTAACCTACCAGGCCTCTCGTCTAAAGTCTGGATGATCAAAGTGTCGGATAATTCACAGCGAGCGAGTGGGCGTGCTTGCTAACGTGAGGATGACATTTCACATCATGCGAACGACGCAAAACCAAGTGCAGCGGCTTCGCCCGTTTCTCTTGTTGCCTGCCTTTTGTGTTCCAACTTCTTTCCGCCCTCCACTCTTGTGTGGATATCGCGGACACATCTAAATCTATGCAGTATTGATATCACCGCAAAAAGGGTCAACATTACGGAGTTGGAAGCCTCACCCGCCATCTCCGATGTGTTGTAAACAAACCAATGTGACTTCTACTGCACACTCTTTGCGTCACGCCCTGCCTCTTACGCCGTCTACCCAGGGGCCACACCTCGCCTGATGGATATGGCGTATCTCCAATACGTCTGATGCGGCTTACCTCCTGTGGCGTGTGTGAGAAAGCCCTGATCGTCTCCTGACCCGATTCTCCGGAGTTCACCCGGGGTGCGTGTGTGAAAGGCAAACAAGGTGGAGTCCGGAGTCGACCCGTCCTTACGTCTCAACAAACAAGACCGTTCTAAGAGACGCATACGCGGCACTTTTCCCCAGACTATCTGGTAACCCACGGCGAATAAACGCTTCCCTTTCCCTGAACACGTCGTAGTTTGACCTGACGCGTCAGACAGGCGGACAGATGATGGCCGGCGGCGTTAAGGGAAGGGAAGAAGAGAGGAAGCCAGGTCGTTGCTATCTGGATGGGCGGGGGGGGGGGGGGTTTAAATAGGCCGTGGGTGGGAGGTGGGCGCGTACCTTTCTCCAGCTCCACGGGGAACAGGTCCAGCCGCTCCACTCTCTTCTCCAGCTCGTACTCCGCCGAGGCCGCCATGGGGTCCACGTCCTCGTTCCGCCGGTCATAGTCCTCGTTGGGATAGGTGGCGAACACCTGGGGGAGACAAACAGGGCTGGTTGGAAAACTCATCGCTGTGGAAACCCCAACGCGTCACAGAGACGACAATGTTTTGATCAAAACGCCTGGAGGGGACAAGCAGGCAGGCAGGTAGGAAACAGACCATTGTGGAAACCTAGCCTAGACTACGATGTGTTCCGAAATATATTTCGTTCATGTTTCATGTTTGTCTTTTCCACTACAGGCTTGTTTAATATTTTTTTAGCACTTCTCTCCACCCGAGTCCAAAGCAGACAGCGATTGTCTGCGTTGCAAACAGCTGCTGGCTACATCAGGGTTGTTTTGCTCTGTGATGCTAGCTGTTTTGGTCAAAGATGGATCAGAGCCATGAGAGTCTACAGTAGTCTGCCGGCTGGGGTGTAATAGTAGTGTAATAGAGGCACACCACAAACTCAAGTCGAGGTTAACCAAGCCAGCCCGATGAGGAAAATCAGCTAAGGTAAGCCACCGAGAAGCCAGACCAAGCAGAGGCCAAGTTTCAGGACATTTTCCCATCGCACATCCACTCTTGTGGGGCTGGTTTACGTAAGCGCACCCAGCATGCTAATGGAACTCTTCTGCAGCTGCTACTTAGGAGGCCACACACACACACACTCAAATGGATTCTCTTAACACACACACACACACACACACACACACACACACACACACACACACACACACACACACACACACACACACACACACACACACACACACACACACACACACACACTGTTAAAAGCATCACCCTTGGTCTTTGGAAAGTGATTATGCATGCAACACCTCATGCCCCATCGGCCCGGCAACCAAGCCATCGCTGGACCTTCTTGTGTACATTCCCTTTGATTTCGTTCACATCCTTCCCCCACTCTACATAATGATTAGCTTCTTCGCATACAGCTCCAAACCTCGTACTCAATTTGATGAGATGTTTTCACTTTTTTACACAAATGTTGTCTCGCTCTCTTTCATTCTCTCTCTCCTTTACTCACTCTCAATGTCCCTACCTCCTTCCCTCCTTCCCTCTCTTTCCTTCCTTCCCTCTCCCTCCCTCGCTCTTAGCTTCTTTCTCTCTCCCTCTTACCCTCTTCCCCTTTCTCCCATAGCTTAGTTTCAGTCTTATTTGTGCCATCTTGTTGCTGCAGTGCTGGCTGCCATTCAGTCACATCCCCCCCCCCCCCCCCCCCCCCCCCCAATCTCCCTGGTTACCCCAATCCGTCACCGTGGTTACCCCCACACTAAATGGCCGGTGAGTTTTGACAGATCCCGTAACATTCCAGCCCCCCCCCCACACACCTCCTCTAACACATACGGTCTCCTCGAATCTCCAGCTCACCCATGATCAAACATCGTATGTACACGGACACACGTCACTGCACTGCGGATCCTTGCCTGGAATTCTGAATGTAATGACCACTTTTAAGTGCACTTTGAGTCTCATATTACCCTATAACAATTTCATACATTTTGACGTGGAAGAATAAACCTGAAGTTTCAACAAGAGTTATTTTTGAAGAAGCATAAATTAATGCATATGGATATATACATGAATTATTTGCAGGAATAAAAAAATGGCAGTTAAATGTTGAATTTTGCATTAAGTCCTTCCAGTGAACCGGCTGACCTAATGCCGTGGACTGCCAGCATGGGATAGAAGAGAGACTGGAAAGAGGCTTCCGATTTAGGTTACCTTTGTATTTAGACGGATTAACAGAATGTGGATTACAGACAGCCACACACGCATACACACACCCACGGAAAAACACTGTGTGGCCTACTGCCTCCAATGGCTTCCAAAGTGGGATGGATAAATAAACAGAGCAACTCATCGCAAGCTAGCTTCTCTGCGATATTTAAGTTCTCAACAGGCAACTTGTCTTGGCCTTAAAGATGGAGGCTACAGCTGTTGGCTCTTGGATATCATTGCCTTTAAAAGAATGCTTTCACTACTCCAGAAGATGCACAAAAAACAATCAATAGCAACGCAAGGTCCTTGTGTGGCTTTTGGATATTGAAAGCATTTTATTTCGAGACCACCCTCACTAAAGTTCACACATACATAAGCCATGGGGAAGCAGAACCAGCCCAGAGTGCATTAAAGAAGGCTGCAGTCACACTGTCTTTGACATGGCATCGACTTTTATTTCTTCATCGGATGATCGCACACAAGACAACGACAACACGCATTAGGATTCCCTCAGGGCCCTGGCAGCTCGCACCCTCCCCCGCACCCCCACTCTCACCCCCACCGACACCTTGTCGGCCCGAGCCAAGAAGAACCAGAGCGCACTGAGCATGCTCAGAACAAGGTGGGGGGACCCTCACTGTTGAGGGGAAACACCCACACGCGTCCGTGACAGGGAGTGACAGAGTGTGCGGGTTGAGCGCCTTGAGGAGACAAACATGGGGATTAAAAGCAGGGGTGGGCACATGGGTGGGACTGGGCAGGGTGCAGGGCTCTAGGAGGGATGGCTGCTCCAGTTGTGGCCGATAGTAGGTCACAGTGGATAACAGATGGCCAGGAAACTCCCAGCCCGCCCTCCCTCCCTGGGGTGTCCTACAAAAGGGCTCTGTGGGCACCCGGCTACCATAACCGACCCATCCCACCAGGTTGTTTTGTTTGCGTGCTCGCGTGCATTGCAGCGAGCCTCGTGTTGACAACCACCATTTTGTGTCGTGACTTGTTGGATCACGCTAAATGAGAAGGCTTCTCCCTCTCTGCGGGCCTGGGTTCTATTACCGTCTGCTTCCAGCGTGGTGGGGTTGTCTAGCTACCGTGTGGTTACGCTAACGCCAGGGGAGCACCGTTTGTTTTTTTGTAGCTTGTTGCAACGACACTCACATCTCTGGGCGGACTCCAGATGCTGCCCCTCACATGCACGGTTCCTTTGGAGCCTGACTAGGGCTAAAACAGAAAATCAAGAATCGTCTAATTTTGGATTGGGCCAAAGGATGTGTGGAGTAGGAAGCGGTTGTATTCTCTTACACCACACAGTATTTCCTGCAGAGCACCCTACAACGCAGTATGGTCGTCGGTATCATCATCATCTTCATCTTCATAGTGCTCGTCACAGTGGCCTGGTTTTTCGTGTCAGGTTTTTTTTCAGGTTAAGTGGCTTGTGTTGCCAGTGAGTTTCTTATCTCACAGTCGTTTCTCATTCTCCTTGATAAGGTCTGGAGTTGGATTTAGGTCACTTCCCCTTCCTGTGTCACCAAACTCGATTCCAGCTACGAGTCAAGTTTTTGTGATTTATCGCTTGCGTGTAAACCTGGCAGGATGTTGAGGTGAGATCGAGCTTATGTCTAGTCGAGGGAGAGCTGTGATTGGACGCCAGATAACTGGCACGGCGCCAAACGGTTCGGTAGAACACATGCGGAACCAAAGCTCCAGCCCAGAAGGAATTAACTGGAAAACGAGGCAACCAAACAATTTCCCATGGCCGTACCAATTCAAAAGAAAAAAAAAGAAGAAACTTTCCTTCAGCAACCCTCGCACTCGGGCTAAACCAATCAGCGTAAGCGAACGATTTGGAGGCTGCGGTTGTCATAATTGGTTCCAAATGGTGCTAACCCTGGTAATGAATGCTCTTGACCCCAGATGTGCCACGAAACCGACCTGGACCCCGTCGCCATGCGACTCTCTACTGGCCGTTACGGATGTGTTTCGCCATGGTTACGGTTGCATAGCACCAGAACGTTTTTTCTATTTGGCAGGCTGGCATGATTGGTCAGGAGCGAATTTAGGCTTAAGTGCTGACCCCGGGGCCGGCCACAGCAGCGCATGTCTAAAGAGGGGGCTGGGGGAGCTTTAAAACATGTTTGTCCCTGTGCTACAGTGCTCCGTCGGGCCAGACGAAACAAGTAAAATGACCCTGGCCCGAAGGAGGACGCCAAGACCCATCAGCAGCCGCCGACTGACAATCCTCGACGGAACACCCAGAGGAGTGTTGTCTTCAATTCAGCGCTCCGAGTTGATTGGTGCGCTGGTGACAGACAGATGTTATAATCGCACTGTTGCATGCAGGACGTTACGTAACATGGTTTTGTCGCAGTAACCTGAACGCATAGGCTGACGGGGGGCTAGGGGGGGGGACGGGGACATCACATGTACGGCTCTGCTGCTGGAGGGGCGGGGTAGGTGGGGGTGGGTTGGAAGGAGAAGCGGGACAGTGTGACCTTGCTCGATAATCTGTCTGGTATCCCGCCATATCTCACTGGATAATGAAATACAGGACGCTGGACACATGGGGGGCTGGTCGGGACTGCTGACACGCTGACCTGCGATATTCAGTGTGTAAGGAAAGAGTGTCTCTCCTGTTTGCTGAGGTGTGGGCAACCTCTAGCCACAGTCCACTGGACGAGCTGCCCTGTGCTTTTTCCCCCCCAGATGTTGCCTAAAAGACACGCGTTTCTGCACGAGGTGTTGACTCCGTCCAATAGACTGTACATTATGACACCGGTGTGGTTGGTAAGGGAATGAACATCATAGGCTTTCTGAGGTCGCCGTTTGCGTGTGTGTATGTGTGAGACAGAGTTGTGTGGAGGCAGGAGAATACAGACAGACGTGGGAGGCGATTGAAGAGTAGCCTGCCCCACGCTTCAACCATGATTCTATCCAGCCGTGGTCAGGCGACACATGTTATGCAGGAGCAGGGAGCTGGTTTGACTGCTTGCTCGAGGATACCTACTGCTGGTCTCCTGGCAATGAGGGGATTCCAAGCCGGTACCACTCATCTGCTTGCTCAACACCCAAGCCACTACACTTTCTTTGTTATATCTCTTATCCACCAAGGATATACATCAAATATTTAAATAATGGAAAGTAGTATACTGAAAAAATATCATTTACATTCTGCACAAGCAAATAAGATATGATGCGTGACATGACTTCTGTCTTCCATCCGTCCAGCCGTGGAAATGCATGGGAAGGGGGCTGTCTGAAACAACTATACTGTCAGACAATTTTTACTAACAGTAGGAGAATGGTAGCAAACAAGAGGAGGGTGAGAGAGGACACACAGGAGAACGAGAGGGACAGAATGAGCGAACGAGGGTGTTGAACAAAGCGGCTAGTGTGAATTCTGTCTCAGCCTTGGGTTGCACTGGCTGTTTTCAGTCAGTCAGTCAGTCAGTCAGTCAGTCAGTCAGTCAGTCAGTCAGTCAGTCGAGAGAGAGAGTGTGTGTGTGTGTGTCAACATCAAACTACAGATTGATGTCCTCCTGAGACCATAACACAAGTAAAGATATGCACTAAAAATGGCATTTCCTGTTAGTGTGGGTGGAGAAAGTCGGCTTCAGCTCGACGCAAGAGCTTTGAGCATTTCTATTTTTTTGGTTTTACAGTGGCCTGACATTTAACCTCAATGACGACGGGTCAGCTCTGGTTGACATCACGCCCCCCGCCTTGCATGATCACATCATCCCCCCCCGAACAAAAGACTCCCTGATGTGCCGCGGCAAAGCACTGCGTGCGATGACATTCTCTGAGTTTTAATAACCAAAACAACACCAACTCCATTCACACACAGCCTACGCGGTTTGTGTTTGTACTACCCAAACATGGCTGCTCTTCAGGCGCCTTGATGAGGGGGCCACCACCACTTCCTCGCGCTCCACCTGACAGCCACAAGCACTGCAGACTGATACATAAAGCATTCAGTAGGGGGTCACTGTCACATATTGGGAATGATTGTCCAACGACACACAAGCTTCACCTTTACATTCAACAGGGGTGCCGTACAGTGACGCGGCATGACTGAAACTATTACGGCTCCACAGCCGGCGTCTCTGTAGCGGGTTGAGACCCTCCTCTGACCCTGCCCTTCAGCAACTTGCAACAGCAAGGAGGCAGCTTGAGCCCCCACCACTGATGCAAGCCATGGAGCCTCCGTCTGGGCTTTGAGCGCGAGGAAGGGGAAGTGTGCGAGCACGTGTGATGCAGAGAGCCGGGGCGCCACTGGAGAGAGTCCCCGTCGGTCTCTGTGGACCGGAGCCCCGAGGCACAGTCGGATTAACACAAGGCCGAGCCTTGGGAGTCCGACGCTCGTCCCTGGATCATTACCGCCGGGCCCCGGCTCGGAGAAGAGGCTCCCTGCATCCGCTCTAACCATTACCGTCTCTTTCGTATCAGTCCACAAAGGCATAACAACACATGGGTCCCCCCTGGGCATAGCTTGACCTTTTGGCTTTCTCACACTGCGTGTCTGTGTCTGTGTGTGCTACTAAAAAAAATAAAGCATTCTCACTTCTCTATCACACATATGTCCCTTTTCTCCCAGTAGCAGTCTAAATGTTATCCAAAGCTATGCATCAATTGGCTGACTGCAGGCCGGTTGCATTTCTCACAAAACGGAATGAACGCCTTTTCTTGTTTCTCTCTTCGCAATTATCTACGGACAGAGCAGCTCCCACTGCATTTTTGGATAAGTATCGGAGGAGACACAGAAACGTTTTCAGGGCCCCAGTGATAGGCACGGGGGGAATGCAGGCTGTTAGCAGCTAGCTAGCTAGGATCACACCGACTGTGGATGGGGGAGCCTGCGAGTGTAGACACTCTCATCAACAACTGTGACGGCGTCAGAGTGCAGCCGTGGAAAGAAGCGTGGAGGGTGCTAATTAATGAACAAAAGTGTGTTAAAATAGCCTATAGCGCACACCTCCATCTGTCTCCAGCTCTTATGGTTGCTCGTATGAGAAGAGACAACACTGCATACAAATGATGTGCGACACATTATACACAATACAAAGAACACAGAGGCCTTTCTCTGCAAGAGGAATAAAGTGGGCTATATCCAACTTCTGGTGGCCCTGTGGAAGTATGTCTGCACATTGAGAATAAATTACAACAACTGTTTCGTAACATTGCTATAATTCCTCTGTGGGTTTTAATTTTCATGAACCACAGGGAATCCCCAAGTCTAACTTTAGATGGACATGGAATTAGCATTCAGAGTGAGTGAGTGAGTGAGTGAGTGAGTGAGTGAGTGAGTGAGTGAGTGAGTGAGTGAGTGAGTGAGTGAGTGAGTGAGTGAGTGAATGAATGAATGAATGAGTGAGTGAGTGATCACCTTAATCGGGTCGACACTGAAGCGGATCTTCCGAGAGGCCGGCGGGTCCTCCTCCTCAGGCAGCCCAGTGACCTCCACGCAGCTGGACTCGGGTTCGTAGCTGTCATCCTCCTCTTCTTCCTCCTCTTCTTCTTCCTCCTCGTCCCTCTCCCCTTCCTCCTCGTCCACCTGGCTATCGTACTCCTCCCCCACAGAGCTGTAGGTACCGACGTCCCCCGACCGGCGGCCCGACTGCGGCTCCTCATCCCCGGTTCTCCCTTCACCCTCTGCCCCCTCGCCGTCCACCAGTGGCCCTCCATCCTGGCCCGTGCCCCCCTTCGGAGAGCTTTGACGCGGCTGCCGGCCGGTGGTGTCCCCGTTCCCCACGGAGGCATGGGTGTCCCCGCTGGAGAGGGTGCTGCCGGGGTCCTGACCCTGGTTAAACTTGCTGGGCTTCACGTCCCCACTCTTCGCCTCGACCCCCGCATCCGAGACCGACTTTTGGTTCTTCTGGTCGTTTGGTTCCGCTGCATGGTGGTGGTGATGGTGGCGGCCGGAGGAGAGTTCAGCACCGTTTTGACCCCCGTTGAGGCTGTCAGATGTGGGGGGCGACCGTGTGCTGGTGGTGGTCCTTCCCCTGGGGCTCCTGGGCGGGCCCCCTTCCTGGTCCTTCTGACCGCGGCCCCCCTCATCCTCGTGGTTGCTGACCGGCAGCGCCCTGGCCCTCTTGGGGATGAGTTTTGAGTGCAGCACACCCACTTTGGTGCACACCCCGCGGGAGGGTAGGGGCGGCGTGGAGGACAGGCGATGCAGGTTGCTCCGGAGCTCGGCGGCGCGCTCGAACACCGCGCTCAGCTGGCTGACCGTGGGGGACACGGCCTCGCTGGTGTCTAGGCTGTCCAGGGACTCTGTGCTGCCGTTGAAGCGGCCGACGTCTAGCCGGCCATCATGGAAGCTCGAGGCCTTGTCTGTCTTCAGCAACACCCGCGTGGTCGCCAGCTTCTCCTGCTGCCGCTCCTGCTGCCGCTCCTGCTGCTGCTCAAATATCCGCCGCGTCTCCTGCAGCTTGGAGTAGCTGGGCGACGACGCTCTCTGCGGCTGCTGCCCGTTCTCCGCCTTGGGGTCTAGTTTACCAACGCGGTCGGAGACCGTAGATCCCAGTTTCAAAAGCGCACTATGGTCCACGTTCTCGTTCAAGCTCCCAGCTCGGGGTAGGGACAGACGGACCGATGTGTCGGCGTTGTCTGTGTCCTCCATCTCGCCGCCCTCGCCATCGCCCTCTTCGGCGCCGTCGGCGCAGGGCGATGTGGTGGTCATCTGCTGGAACATGTTCTTAATACGGTGGACGTTGGAGCCGTACCTGCGTCCCCGCGGGCCTTCCTGCAGGTCTCCGTTCGCGGCATTGTTCTCCTTCACGGGCTTGAGGGCCTGCATCCCGGCTTCGTACGCGTTACGGTGCGGGGATGGGCTCCTCAGCGAGGATCCAGAGCCAGTGCTCTTGGATGTGGGCTCCGTCTTCATCATGGTCGGTCAGGCGTCGCAACGGATGCTCGCCAGCAGCATGTCTCTCCCTTCTCCTCCCCAACAGGGCAAACACAAATTTTGCTGATCTCGAAATCCGCCGATCAATCCTGGAGAGGTTGGTTAGCGGCAGAAGGGGGAGAGAGAGAAATACAAAACAAGAGATGGTTTAAAGGCCAAGCTAGCATCCAACGCGACTGTGTTTCAGTGTAATTGAGAATGGGAGCACGATGCATCTGTCATTAGCCCCGCTTGCAATTATAATGCAAAAAATCCCTATCCCTTTAAACAAAGCTTGACATATCAGCACCACGCATAAACACACTGCTGCAGAAAACTAGAACAGTAAGTCATAAGCTTCGGACTTAACACTGACGACAGATTGCTTACGTTTAATCCCTTTTTAAAGGAAGCATCATTTTGATCTCTTCATTCTGTGAACTGCAGATTTCTGGTCCTCGTAGAGACAGAGACTGCTGCATGGACCAGGAACCCACTGGGTCCTAAAGCCAGTCCCGTTACCTGGTATTTCCCATCTGGAGGCACATTTTATATATTTCCCTTTACTTATATAAACACATTGGACATTACATTTTACTGCACTGAGGTAAAAAACGTAATAACCTAACCATTCACTAAATAGGTTGGCAATATGTTTGCTTCATCATAGACACACATAAACGGTGTCAGTAACCGAGGTAGTATTCCTAAATAATTTAGTTGGACAGTAGCCTGCTTGAGCATACGTGTATTACCAAAGTTTAAATATGTTTAACTACTGCGTCGTAATAATGAAATATAAATGAATAAAGTGTAAAGAAACCGGTTAACTAACAGCGTTAGGACCCGGAGGATAAAAGCGAGGACACGTCAAATCTCTCTGTCACTTCCGCTATTGTGTGTCCGTGGTTTCCGGCAGGCTCTGGTTGCTGTTTGGCAGTCAATAATATTTCCCAATTAAATCACAATTCTTGAGATTTGGCCCCGTTTGTTCTATGCTTAATTTACCTCTGTTCACCCACATAATATTTATATTTTATTTGCTCAAATTGTGTCTGTGCATAAAGACACACACGCATCGACCATATATCCTATGTATCATCAATTTAACAATTTCTTTCCCTATGGGAATATTATTTACGTCCTGCAATATAAAATAGGCTAAAGAGTAAGTGATACAATTGGAAATAATGCAGAAGTTTCTAAATAATGATATTATAACAAATCAATAAAAAAAACATGTATTATTCAACCCAATCAGTCAATGTCTCAATCACACCACAAAGCATCCCACAATATAGCCATCGTTGAATGAATAGAGAGGCCTAATTAGCATGATGGTAATGACAATTGAAAAGCTTACCCTCCAATTTAATGGGGAAAATAATTACACACACACACACACACACACACACACACACACACACACACACACACACACACACACACACACACACACACACACACACACACACACACACACACACACACACACACACTACTCGTTGTTTGGCGACTGTAGGGATAAAGATAGCCCTGGACTGTCTGGGGTTGTGGGTCTGGGTCTGTCCACTTGCTGCTGTCAATCAGAGGTGAAAACAAAATGGCAATGAAGCGGAGCTGGGTCTTCTTCCTAGCAGGCAAGTCAAATATGCTCTTTATGTATATTTTTTGTTGATTGACTGTAGCCACGGCTCCCTTTGAAGTTTACACTTGGCATAGCAGGCCTTGCTATGAAGTTGAATTGTTGGTTTCATAGAAATATTAACTCATACCTTTGACTCACCTCAAGTCCTCAAGCTATTGTGTGTGGGTGAGCGGGTGAGCGTGTGTGTGTGTGTGTGTGTGTGTGTGTGTGCGCGTGTGTGATTACTATTACTGACTTATTATTACTAACTATTCATATTTTCACTATATCTTTTGTATCTACAGTATGTGCCATCTGTTCTTTGGGGGCCGATGCGGATATCAAATTCAACATTCCCGTGGGGAAGTTATTCACATTCGAGCTGATGAGGGAAACGTTCCAAAATGACTTTCAGCCCTTGTCAGTCCTCAGTAAGAACCTCCCTTCTACATTCCTCCCACGACTGTCCATTATGAGACAATGACACACCGTTGTGCTCCCACAAAACATGATACCTGAACCGTGAGTTCCCTCTTTGGTCTCTTCCTGAACCCCACTCAGCTGGCATCCTGTATAACGACCCCATGGTGTTCAAGTGCAACCTGCAGTACTCCCCCGACCTGCCTGGATGGCTGCGCCTCACCCAGAGACACCCCTACGACAACGGCTTCCTCTACGGGACCCCCACGTCTGCGGGGAAGAGCATCATCGAGGTATCCATGCACAGCTTCGTCTGTCAGCTGATTAAAAACGTGTCAGAGGCGTGTGTTGTGTTTTATGTACATTGATTTTCCTCAGTGACATCATTTGTTGTAAAGGCTGTCTGTGAATCTGTAAATCATTTAAAAAAAATAATGCAAACATGTTTATTATACTGTGAAAAGAAATACCATTCATTTAGTCGCATGAGTGATGATATTTGCATAGGCTTACTAAACTGTATTTCACGTTGCTTACAAATGATATTTTTTATAATTGTTTTACAGATTTATGCCATTAATAAACGGACTTATGAAACAACCAAGGAGAAACTCATCATACAAGCCTTTGCGGGTAGGCCTATGCATTCATCAATTATCTCCATGGTACAGTGCTTGTTTTTAATTGGAGAGATGGCTTATGTGAAAAGGGACAAAGAGGTAGGCTGCTAGACATCCTCCTCATGCCAAAACCGACACGAGATGTTTATTTTGGTCCTCGTTTTTCCACGGTGTATTGTCCCTAGAAAACATGCTGCCCTACCAAGCAGAATTCTTCCTCAAGCTGAGAGAGATAGAGAAGGTGCTGCCCTCTAGCGTTCAGAATGAGATAAAGCAAGACTTGCAGAAGCTTTGGAAGACAACGGAGTTGCAGATAGTCAACATCACCAACGCACTCGACCGTGGAGGCAGAGTCCCCCTTCCGCTGGCAGGCCACTACGAGGGGTAGGTCGTGATGGCATAGCAATTATTTAGGGTATTCCCTTTTTTTTGCAGTCATATGGTACAATTTTTCAAGTGTTGCATTTTTTATATATATATATATATATATATATATATATACACACATACTCAAGTCGATTGTAAAATCCTACCCATCCATGTGTGTATCATCTGGGGTGCTGTCTCAGGGTGTATGTTAAGGTGGGCTCAGAGCAGTACTTCTCAGAGTGTCTGCTGAAGGTGCTGACCCCTGACCAGCAGAGGCAGTGCCAGGCGGGGGCCAGGGTGAAGATCCCCGGGGGGTGCAACTACTGCAACATCCCCGGCAACTGCATCACCTGGTGCAAGACCCAGCTGGTGAGAGCTCACCACTTTATTAACCCAGTCACTTTATTAGCATTAACATAGTTATACTGCATCACCTGGTGCAAGACCCAGCTGGTGAGAGCTCACCACTTTATTAACCCACTCACCTTATTATCATTAAAGGTGACATATCATACCACCAGGTGTGAGTGTGATTAGCCGTTAGGAAAATCTGCCTCTTCTGACATCACAAGTGGGCGTGTCAACCTAGATGTGTGCTGGATAGATCAGTCTACCAGCCTACCCACTGGACTAAAGTAAACGTTGCTCATCTATCCATCATACTTTTAGTTTGACACGCCCACTTGTGATGTCAGAAGAGGCAGATTTTCCAAACGGCTTGTAACGGCTTATCACACTCACACCTGGTGGTATAATATGTCAACTTTAACACAGTGTAACTCAGTGTTCACCGCGTTAACCCATTCACTTTATAAGCATTAACACAGTGTAACTGCATCACCTGGTGCAAGACCAAGCTGGTGAGAGCTCACCACTTTATTAACCCAGTCACTTTATTAGCATTAACATAGTTATACTGCATCACCTGGTGCAAGACCCAGCTGGTGAGAGCTCACCACTTTATTAACCCAGTCACTTTATTAGCATTAACATAGTTATACTGCATCACCTGGTGCAAGACCCAGCTGGTGAGAGCTCACCACTTTATTAACCCAGTCACTTTATTAGCATTAACATAGTTATACTGCATCACCTGGTGCAAGACCCAGCTGGTGAGAGCTCACCACTTTATTAACCCAGTCACTTTATTAGCATTTACAACGGCTTGTAACGGCTAATCACACTCACACCTGGTGGTATAATATGTCAACTTTAACACAGTGCAACTCAGTGTTCACCATGTGAACCACGTCACTTTATTGGCATTAACACAGTGTTTCTGATCCCATTTTTACATTTTAAATTATTTTGCAGGCCTGCGTCTAACTGCGTCGACACAAATAATTGTAACCTCCTCATCATACACAAAGTTAAATGTGAATGAGTCAAAACATCATTGTTGGTTTAGATTTCATAGCCTTTTCTCAGTTGATACAGCCAACATGGCTGTAAACTCATTGATATTATTGATGCAATGATAACGTTTTGAAGAAATGTTCCTGGTCTGATTGTATAAGTAGAAGCGCTGTGCTTTGAAGGACCCTATTGCCAAACTAAACCCTTCCCTTCTATCACTATACAACCTTGATCTTCTCTTCTTTGTACTTTGAAGACTATATTTTGAAACTTGACATAACTTTTACTTTTCAACATAAAGCTCCCCACATCCTTTGTTCTGCAACCTCACCATGAACTCATCTTCAGTTCCTGTTTCTTTCTTTTTTTCACACCTTAGTTTGACTTCTCGAGTCCGGAGCCCGGCGCCCCTCCCCCCACCATGGGCCCCGGAGTCCTGGAGGACGGGGGGGTGTTTGACCCCCCCGAGGCCCCCCCCAGCAGGGACTTCCTCCCGGACTACCTGGTGACGGTGATCGTGCCCCTGGTGCTGGGCCTCATCCTGCTGGCGCTGCTGGCCTACGTCATGTGCTGCCGGCGGGAGGGAGTGTACGTATTTAGAGTCCTTGGCTTTTACTTTCTCATTTGAACCAATTTGTCGTCGAAATGGACGATACATTTTTGTGTGCGTGTGCGTGTGTCACACTACACTTGTAAACAATGTGTGATATTTTGTGTTTGAATGGTATTCCCCCCCATCATGGTGAAAGCCAGTCTGTAGTTCAGTCGATGTTTCCACTTCTTCACTCATTAAAGGGTGTGATTAAAGGGGCCCTATATCACCAAGGGTGATCTATCCATCAAACATCTGGGTGAACATCCCCACGTGTGACTTCACTGAAGGATAGATTACGGCTCAGCATTGCTTATCAGCCTCCCTCCTGGTGCTAAATTAGGGACCCTTTATTAGAAAAATGGACGACATACTTTAGTTAGAAAGACGCAACACTGGAAAGAGTTGTTGGGGATGTCTGTTTTTGTGGTTCGGGGGCGTTTGTTTTTGTGATTAGGGCGTGTTTGTTCCTGTGATTCGGGGGCGTTTGTTTTTGTGATCGGGGGCCGGTTTGTTATTGTGGTTGGCGGGGGTGTACGTTTTGGTTTGTTTGAATATTTAGAATTTTCTCTTGATGTATTACTTTTCTTTCGGAAGCTTAGCTTATGTGCTTGTTCTTCAAATGCTAATATGTTATTATTTTCTCACAGGGAGAAGAGGAACATAAAGACTTCAGAGTAAGTCCGTCATCCCGTTTGGATTTGAATTGTTCACCTTTCTTCATCCCCATATATTACATTTTAGTACCTCCCACAAACCTTTAAACTCCACATTTCCATGTGCATCAATAACGTCTCTACTCTCCTAAGGGCGCAGTGAGCGATGTCTTTTTTTTGGGTAACTTCCCGTCAGTTTTGCAGTTGGTCTTACGTGACTCCTGTCTGTTTCCTGGCAGCAGTCTCTTCTTTCTTTTCTTTAGCTGTTCCTCGCTTGGCGTGTGAGGTTGTGTAATCCGTTCCCCATGGGGCGCAGGAATCAGTAGCTTGGCCCGTATCCTCCATTGTCAGTCAACACTGAAAGACTGCAGCCTACCACTGGTCGAGCAGAGAGGAACACCACTTTGCAGATTTATGTCTCCTGATTGGATAGAATGGGAACAGGATAGTAGAAAATGTGATGGGACTGGGAGCCACGCCGACCAAACACTATCAATGGTGGCTGTCAGAACAAAGAGTGATTACAACTTTTAACAAATACATATCGCAGACATACATATTGGCAGATTTCTCTCTCCTGATTGAATACAGTGGGAACAGGATACTCTAAAATAAAGAGGCGGGAATGGGAGCCACACAGACAAAACACTGTCAGTGATGGCTGTCGGAAACAAAGAGCGATTTAACAATTATTATAACTAATTAGTTTAACGTCTATGCATTTCCATAATAAGCCAACAGCCACCAACATAGTCCTCTATAAAGCCTCACCCCGTCTCCACCAGCACCATAGTCCTCTATAAAGCCTCACCTCGTCTCCACCACCACCATAGTCCTCTATAAAGCCTCCGTCTGTCGCCCCCTGCAGGATCCAGATGTATCACCACCACACCATCCACGGGAACAGGGACGAGCTGAGGAGCATGGCGGAGGGCCGCCGCGTGGCTCCCCTCTCCACCCTGCCCATGTTTAACTTCCGCACCGGGGAGAGGTTTGCCCCCCTGCAGTCAGACAGCCCCAGCATCCCCCTCATCATGGCCCAACAGTAAGGCGCGTGTAATGACAGTATCTGGGTTTGATCCCCGATGTCAGAATGCATCTGTATCTGAGTTCACTGTAGGTTGCCTTGGGTTGGCTCAATGACTATACACATGTTGTTGACTTGACTTGCACTCTGATTAAATTGATAATACTGGAGCTTACTCATTTGTTCGAATTTCCATAGATCAACCCATAAGCTTTAAGTGAGCGAAAGGCTCTGTGGTGTCCATTCCGATTGACTGCACAGTGCACACCTGACTGCATGAGATTTTAGATCTGACCAATCAGGGGGTACTTTCTCAGATTGGTTCAGGGAATCCATTTAGCCTGTCAATCACATTTTCGGGTTTGCGGCTTTTTACAAATCTCGCTCTTCATTATACTTTTCTTGTTCACAGTGAACCCTCCGTTGACTCGATGCCAAGGTAAAGCCCACCTGGTCTACCTTCGATGTTGGAGAGGATCATGCATGACAAACGTATGTTTATTTGTTTTTAAAATGGGGGCTGGCGAATTCCCCCCCCCCTATGTATACAGGAAATCACACGCTGAATGTTTACTTTTGTTTTTCGTGCTTCAAAAATATTAGTTATACATTATATCCACTGAAAATATGACGTAATAAATTGTCTTTCACGGTTTTATTATTAACATGTATTTACTTAGCCATGACAGTAGAGGGCGATGTTGGATAGTGTTATTTCTAACGTTTCTGAAAAAATAAAGAAGTAAAGAAACAAAGCTATGCTTCCAATACATATCAGTCTTGGTTGTGTGTCAATACCCTTCTACACAGTATAGTTTATCTAGCCTAATTTTGTAATTAGTTCTAACAAGTCTAATCTAAGAAGACACATACTATAATGGATCTATATTTGGATCTTTCAAAAACAATTAATGTCTCTCTATTCATTCCAGTTTAAAACTGCAAATCAAAGGTTAAAACGTTTCTACTGTAGGATTGTAGTCATGCCACTTCTTAGAAAAGGCACTAAAATCGACCACAAGGTCCAGCTGCTGCTTCTATGGGGAGAATGGAACATGAATCAACTCGCAGCAGACTGCAGTCTCAGCATCTACTCTCACTCCAACTAGGGAAACGCATTACCAAATTAAATACATTAACACAGCCACAGGTAAAGATTACCAGCTTTTTCTTTTATTGAAAAATATAGCTGTTATTTCAAAGAACAGAGTGGTAGATATATATTATTCATATACGTACAGTAAAACGAGGGGAGGAGAAACGGTAAAGAAAATAGTACATACTTTATTAGATTACAGCCACCCAGTAAAAAAAACAACTAAAACGAGAAGTTTTACGGCCACGCTTTCGCCAACCTCCCCTCACAATCGTTTTTTATCCCAACCAACCAGATGGTTCATTTATTTTTAGCAGTCAAACAATCTCCCAGATGATTTGATGTAAAGTTAGCATTTGGAGCTATTAAGGTGGATTTTATCACCAACCTTCATGTGTTTTTCCACATATAAGCTCCACTTTGTTTTTTATTGCTGAAATGAAATCTAATTGCATTAAAGGATGGCACAATGTGTAGGCTGTTATGTTCAGTTATTCGGATTAGAGCAGCGACAGCGCAGCGTTCTGTGGAAATATTCTTTCCTAGTGTCCGTTAGTGTGAAAAACAAAACTTGGTGGAACATGAGGAATTTCAGCTCCCCCAAACAATCCCAAAAAAGGACTTAACCAATCAAGTCAAGAGTGAAACCAAAACAAAATGCAACACAACCCAGATTTATGGCCCGTCGAGTTTCTGCAAGGGAACTTGGTGGTTTGAAAACATACTGCAGCGAGCGTACATAGAATCATTCAATCACAAAAAACACAATGACGAGATATATACACACACACACACTTGGTAAATACAATTTCCTTCCAAATCACTCGGCTGGTCCCTCTTAATCGACATGAACTCGCAGCGAACATGACTCTCCCAATCGTGACTAGTACCACACAGAACAAAACACAAACAAACCAGAGACGGAATGAAACTCTCAAAATAACTAAGCCATGCGTATGTAAGTGTCCGTGTTCCAGAGGGACTAAGGCGGGCCGCGCCCCAATCGGATCCATTGCGCCCCATGTAGTGCACTATTTGGGGCGTCGCCATTTTGTACTGTCCGAAATGTTACCTTACAAATCTAGTTACTGTATGATTAGTGTCCGAACGCCCCCCCGATTCCCTGCCTTGCGTGTTCCCTAAATACAGGACTCAAGTTTTCCATGTACTATGTAGGGATTAGGGAATGAGGGAACAAGTGGACCAATCGGAACAGGTCTGAGGAGAGGGAGAGGCCAAGAAGCCTCAGCAGGGGGTACAGGAATCATGTAGGGATGCTATCCACAAGATGTAGTTGTCTCATGGAGCCCTGCTTAACCAAGCATCTGACCTCTTCCGGTCCTGCCTCGGCCAATCACAGCGCAGATGTGGTTGCTTAGAGACATCTAAGCCGGAACTCACCGAGGATTGGTATTTCTTTTTTTTCTGAATCGTTTTCAATGAGTCAACATTGTTAAATTTTTTGTACATCGTTCCACCATCCTAACGTGGAGGTTAACACACTTGTCTAGGGTTGTGGCTTCGATGCCGGGCGAGCAGGCCTTTCGTTTTGTTACACAACTCCTGATTAACTTACAAACATCCCTCTATTCCCTGCTCAACGGTCAAGCACTCACCTGTGGTGTGGAGTGGAAACACCAAAGCAACAAGCCACGTCTCCCTTGACAACCACATTTTAGACTCCAAAGTCTGGTCGGTTTAATTACATCGATCAAGAAAAGGACAACAAGGAACAAAATATACCCATGTACCGAAGGCCTCCGTTTTGCAATAATTCACATTTGTGTCTTTTAACATTTCAACAAAAAGTGGGCATAAGCATACAACAATGAGTGCCAGTGTAAAAGTCATCGTCAGCCATTACAGCCACATTGGGACATCGCCAGCAGAGCTGACATGACCTTACGTTTAGTGTTGTGTCGTGTAACGGTTCGACAACAAAGTCATGCATACCGACAGCCGATTCACCAAGCCCTCCGCGTCCCCAGCTGGCTCATTGAAGGCGACCAAAACTAAGGGAAGCCACAAATCCAAAAAACCCAACCGCAATAAAAAAATAAACCTGCAATGAAAAGCTCTGCGTGGCACAAAAGACTCACAAAATCCAAGCGTGACCCTGACAAGAAACCAAAACAATGCGTTGAATGGTGGACAAAAAAAAACTGTAAGAAAAAGGAAAATACTGTAGGCCTGCTAGAGTTAGGAAACAAGCGAAACGTTAAAGATACCGATGATATAATGATGGGCCGTAGAACACCAACTACTCAATAATGTATGTACACTAAGGAAAACGAATAGGAGCAATCCCCCTCAACAAGCAGAAACGGTCTAAGTGATAGCGATTTAATTTCAGTTTTAGTGTCGGTGCCACTAACACACATTGTCACTGGTGAAAAGAGCACTATGGCTGCTTCACTACCACTACTACCATCACGGCCACACACACTTTACGACTCAATCCCTCCCATCCCCCCATTCATTTTGCTCACCCCTGTGTGTCCTTTCTCTCAACCGTAGACGTCATACTCTCAATGCACTTCCATGTTATTTTTTCTGAAATCATGACTCCCGTTTCCCGCCTGCTTCCTTTGTCTTTAAAGAGAACCACCGCTGAAGACGGGGTGGCTTGTCCTCGTCACAGGGCAGGGCAGGTCACTTGGAACCGGATGAATGTTTCAAAATGGGCCTTTGAATGTTCCAAACATGGAGAATGTTCAGCGCATTGATTCACTGGAATGCGACCCTAGAAATTATCGTTTCAAAAGTATAAGACTGTAGCGTTTTGGCCTTATCCTCTACTCTATGAAACAACGGATGTGAGGGAGACTGTGCTTTCACTCTTTCACTTCCATTTGAATTTCCATTTAATCTCCCGTTCGTGTGAGAGAAGTCCGCTTATGTATGGCCACAATAAAGGCGTTTAAGGCTTAATAACAACAACAGGATTTATTTATTCTTGCCGCAAGTATAGTCGGACAAAGTGCAGAGAGATTAAGACCCAAATATGCCCAAATACAGCGCAGTCATGTGCTGGCTTTTCCCATTTCCGCCGCCCACTCCATCCCCCCCCCCTCCCTCCCGTCCTCAGTCTTTTAGCGACAGCCTTCTGGATCCTCAGCGTGACGCGTCCCCGAACATACCGTCCCCGACCAGCAGCTTCCCCCCCCCCCCCCCCCCCCGGGGCGCTCACACGCGGATCTCGTCGTCGTCGTCGTCGTCCATGAAGGAGAACTCGCGGTCGTCGTCCCCGTGGGGCGAGCTGTACTTGGCGCTGTCCGTGTCGCCCTCGGGCGCGGCACCGTGCGTCTTGTCGTCCGGGCCGGCCGAGCCCGAGCTGGACAGGGAGCAGCTGTCGAGGCGCTGGTTCCTCCGGGCCGGGGGCTCCGGCGTGTACGGCTCCCCGGCGGCCGCGAGGGGCGTGCTGCGGGGGGGCCTGGCGGGCACGCGCTTGGCCTCCTGGGGCTGGGCGGGCGCGCAGAAGGAGGGCGAGCCGCCGCTCTCGCTGCCCTTGCCCTCCTCGTAGCCCAGGTCGTCGTCCTCCCAGCCCTTCTTCTCCATGACGCTCAGGATGTCGTCCATCATGGACGGGCCCAGGTCGATGTTGAACGACATGATGGAGTCGGCGTGCTTCATGCCGCCGCCACCGCGGGGCATCGACGGCGGCAGGTCCGTGAGCTCCCCGAAGTTGAGCTCGTCAAAGTCGGGGTCCAGGGTCGCCATGGCAACCGCCCCGCTGCCGCCGCCGTTGGCCGGCCAGGCGTCGGACCCGGGCGACCGCTTCATGGGGCTGGACGACACGCTCTTGGGCAGCTGCCGGCCGAAGTGGGCGTCGTCCTCGTTCAGGTAGGGCAGGGAGATGGCGTTCTTCACGTAGGCCGACGAGCCGCCGGAGGGCGCCACGCCGGCGTCGTAGCGGTCCCCGCGGTTGATGGACTGCGAGCGCTTGCTGCTGCGGAAGGTCCGGGACAGCAGGCCCGGCTTGGGGCCCGGCGACTCGGCCCGGGGCTCGGGCTCCCGGGGGGCCTCCCCGGACCGCGTGCTGAGGAACGACGTGTCCCCGAAGGCGTCGCCGCCGCGGCCCACGTGCATGGTGTGGCGGAAGTCCCCGAGCGGGGCGCTGATCATCTCGGGCGTCAGGTCGGCCCGCGACCGCCGCTTGGCCTGATTGGAGTGGGACACCAGCTGCTTGAGGATGGGCATGATGCAGCCGCTCGCTAGAACCCCCTGGGCTGAGCGGAGCCGCGGGCGGGACAGGGGCAGACGGGTGCGGAGGGGCCTCAGACGAGGGCTTGTGGGTTCAGTGCTGGGAACGGGGCAGGGGGTGGTGTCAGAGCAAGAGGAGGTCTGTGTGTGTCGCCATTACAATGCCCCTGAAGCGCGATGCTTGTCCCCGTTTCGTCTCACTTGCTGGATCGACCTGAGAAGGAGAAGGGGAAAGAGAGAATTAGGGGCACTGTAATGTAAACTATACTTGGCAGCGCCGCTGGAAACCGATCATAAATAACATCAGAGGCGGATTTTATATTGCCCTAAACTTTTCCTACGAGGACCTAACGTAGCATTTAAATGCCAATCTAGTGAGCTACTGCCATTTTGAAGCCCGTCGCTTCGTCGCCTTCCCCTCCGGTTTGATCCGCATCCAGCGTGGAAACTTTGCTCCGACGTGTCTGGGAAACAAAGCCGGGCTTCAGTGTTTTCAGACTCCAGCAACAGCCCGAGCTCTGTGAACGCTCGATGTAATGGGGCAGAGCAGCACCGTGGAGTCAACTTCACACCTCCTTCACTCTTCAATTGAATTGCACACTAATGAGCACCCAGACAAAGACTGGGACTTACTACCTGGTTATTGTTGTAACATAAATTATAATATAACTACGTTGCTGATTTTGGCAAGGGGGCCTGCGTTCACTGCTTTGTTCAGGTTCCCATTCGGGGGCCCCTTACGATTACATAACCAGCAAGACACCGGATACTGGGCGACGCGGAGAACCAAAGTGAACCAGGGGCGAGCGAGGGAGGAGACGGGAGAGGGAGAATGCGGGGGAGCAGCATTTCTTCAGCTTGAATCAACCCATGAATCCAGACGGGCGGCATTCTGTTTAAAAGCTTCCATCACCACCACATATCTTATTTAGTTAGCCAACACTCGTGCTCGTGGCACTCTGTTCCTCTCCGTCTATTTGATTTGAAGGGGAGTTGAAAGAGAATAGCGGGCGGCCTAATCAAAGCCACTCTGGGATCGGGGATTTTTCCCAACCAGGAAGGACGCAGTGCGCGTCGAGTATAGCGGAGCGCTCCAGATTACGGACATTTAAAATGTGTGATTGAGGAGATGGGCTGTGATAGCTTAGAGGCCTGGTGTGCAGACTGCTCGTCTCCATTGCAGGAGTAGGCCTTCTTGAGATCCCTCTTAGCCTTGTCAACTACCCGTCCCTCAGCTCAACGCGCCCATGATGGGGGGGCGGTGTTGGCTTACTGCGGCCGAGCTGTCCTTCGGTCCTCAGGGACGCCCGGCGAGCAGGCGGCAAAGTGGGCGACCAGCTTTGTCTGCTCTAAGTCGGGGGGGGTGTTTGAGGTGCCCATGTCTTTAAAACACACAGGAGGGCGGACTGTTAATGTCAGACAGCGTTACCGTCCTACCATTTATGTTGGATTGTTTACTCCTTTGCTGTAGGCCTCACGTGTGAGCGTGTGTCAAAACCTCTATGTTGGTCTGCAGTTGGCTTTACAGTTCAATGGAGACTTCCTTTCTTTATTTTATTTGTTTGAGATGCAAATGGTTTCAAGTGTGTGTGTGAGATGCCTCTCAGGAATAATGCTTTGTTTCACGGCTTGTTTCACGCCTGAGACACACACCCACACACTTCTTCGGCATCATTCTCACGCAGCCATAATCAATCAGAGGCGATACGTGCGTTAACCATCTCACCTGGGAGAGAATCCTGCTCAAACTGCATTCCAAGTGTAGAAAATGAAGACTAGAAGTGATCGTGTGCTGCTGCCGTAGCATGGGGACGGGTTGTGTGTTGTGTGAAGCACTTAACACATTTCTAAATGCCATCAGATGAGGAGAGGCCCAGCTGAGGGCAAACACCGCCAGTCATTGTGCACTCAAACCCAACCTCTGATGCAAGCGTTTTTGCGCTGCAGGATAATCTATCATTTGATCAGATTAGTTTAGGTCAACAGGGACATCTCTTTAAAGGCCATACTGTAGTAAGGGTCAGAGGAGTCCTTGTTTTTCACTGTAGGGTTAAAGTGAAAGTAGATCCGGAACCAAAAGCCATGCTATTTGCGTACTGATGTTATACAACAAGAAAGAAAAGGCACCATTTCAGCCCTCCATCCATGAACCAGTGTAGTGCAGTGATTGGCAGAGGGATCCAGAGTCCCCATGCATGCATGCACAGATTCCTCACATCCTTCCCTGGTGAGCTGCAACATCAGACCGCATCACTGACTGCCCAGCAAGCATCCTGTCTCTCTAAGCCAGAGACAAGAGGACAAGAGGGGGAGAGGGAGAAAGTGTCTTTCATGGCAACCGGAGTGAGATCACCTCATTCAGATGGATTAGCCCTGCGAGCGGGCCCTTCCTGGAGGTGAAGGGAACCGCACCACAATGCCACAGTGGCAGAGGAATGCTTTTGATGTGAGGCTTTCTCAAAAGTATCAAACATTCAAAACCCCTGCATATAAAATGACCTCCTCGGTGGATATCAAAAGGTTGGAGGGCCCTCACACCTTGAGCCGTTGAAGGAAATGGTCCGTTGGGGCCCTGTTGAGGGGGGGGGGGGGGGGGGGGGAGATCTGTCGGGACCCTGCGGTGTATGATGAGAGAGGACCCCCCTGCTTGCTTTCAATTATCAAGAGTCCATTACTGCCGCCAGGACAAAGGGAGGGCAGCCCTCAAGGCAGCGCCGTCATATTCGGTTACGGGCTTTTCTGCAGCGCTTCACCCCTGTGAAGATGTAAATCACCCACACACGGCGCTGGGAAAGGTTCAGGGGAACATCACACCCTAAGGCCGGTGTCCTTAGCCCGTCCTGCTCCATGGTGCTGCCAAGACGCATAAAAAAAACAATGGGGGTTTTAAACACCGTTTATGTTTAAGCACGCCTTGCTGCTTCAGGGCCCATCCAGACAGCTAGAATAACAGATAATCAAAGCCTTGGCCATTAGGCTTCACTCAAACGCTGGGTCAACACTGGCCACTGGGGATTCAGTCAACTCCCACAACCGGCAGATTGTCTGCAGGCCAGATTCCCCCTTTAACCCAACACTTTTAAATCACAAATTCGGTCGAGATGGACAGAGATGCAGACAGGTCTCGCAGCAACTCTGGGATCGCGATAAGCATTCCGTCAGGGGCCTGCGAGGTCCGATTATGGAGAAACCCACGGAGAGGAATACATTTGTGTGTTCAGAGTCCGACGGGGAGAAGTGGTGTTGTTATTGAGACCGTTTGGAGCGCGATGGACTTGCCAGCTGGAGACGGCAACGCTTTAAGTAACCGGGCACCCCCACCACAACCCCAGCTCCATCGCAGAGCGGTGGTGACAGGGCTATGAACGATGGACAACATCTTGCAGCGCTCTGCCTCCCCCTCCCCCGACGTGATGTCACGGTGTCCGGCAAACGACGCGGTCATCACCGCCCAACTCTTGCCGAGCGTAATCCCATGACTCACCCTTACAACCCCCCCCCTAGTAACACACAGGAATCTCCCTCCGTCTCTCTCTCTCTCACACACACACACACACACACACACACACACACACACACACACACACACACACACACACACACACACACACACACACACACACACACACACACACACACACACACACACACACACACACACACACACACACACACACACGGCTTTAGGGATGTCTCTGCCAATTGAATTCTTTATTCATGAGTTAAGAAAAAAGAAAAAGAGTAGTACTGATTCACAAGATTAAATGTTTAAAGCCTGGTGGTTAATAGTTTAGTAATAGAACCGCGGAGAATGTGCCCACAGTCTGGCTGTCCACGGAGACACTCGGGCATGTCGAATGTTTCTTTAAAAAGAGTTACAGAGAAAAGTTTTGCTTTTGTCATCCAGCTCGCTAGACAAAGTTTGCCTGAGCGTCGGAGAACCTCCCTAACCTTGAACCGGGGCCAATCCCCTTCCACTTTACCGAGGGGCCCCACAATAGGAGGGGCAGCCGTTGTGCGGACACATTGAGGTGCAAATGCAACCGGTGAGCTGCGCTGTCAATACAATCACCAATTAATCAGCAGGGCCGCATGACAATGGCCGGTTGTCCAGCACGTCTTAACAAAAGGAGCTCAACGGACCTCCAGCCGCTGGGTCGAAAGGTCTGGTTCCCACGGTGGGGGCCACCTGCCCTTGACCACAACCGTCTAACAATGGAGAAACCACAAACAAGTCCATCAACAACAAGCGCTGATACAAGCACCTCCACCTTGTGAGTTCAACTTGATGCGCTGAATTGATTTTGGCCTCTATAAAATAAAATGAGGACAACAACTATCAGTCTGTGGCACTGTGCCGTCCCCCAGATTGGACCCCCGGTCGACTTCAATGGGCCGACCCAGCAGCCAGACACAGCGGCGGGCTTTACATTTCAAATGGACTGGGTTATATTTACATGGGTAACAGGCGTCGAGTTGTAAAGCAAACCAATGCCCCGGTCTTACTCCAAGCAGGCGCAATAAGTCACAGACTGGAGAGAAATCAAAGCAGACAAATATCCTGCAACAGTTGCTTCGGTGTAACCCCATTAAATCACGAAAACCCAGTCCTTATTAATAAAAGCCTCAACACCTCCACCTAAATTTTACCCTGAATACCAAGCAGGCAGACTACTTTGGTCAGGTATTAAGTAGCCTGAGGCCATTACATTTACATAGATGACAACTTCCTAGAGAAGCACAACTTTATTCAAAGCATAGGCTCTGACTTTAACTGCAACACCTAATCATGGCTTCCGTTATCAACGACATGACCCATTACATGTCGTCAGTCTTGACAAACGGAACTGATGACACCACATAGTGCTGCCTATTGTCTTATAATTAGCACTTGATAATAAAGAGCTGACCAGTTTTTCCTGTTAAACCACATATCCTTCAGAAATCAATTTGGCCAAATTAGAAACGGCTAACTACCATTAGAAACGGCCGACTCCCATTAGAAACGACTAACTCCCATTAAAAACGGCTAACTCCCATTAGAAACGGCTATCTCCCATTAAAAAAGTGACCAACAAACACGAAGCGTCTCGTAGATGCATTCAAAAGATGAGGCTAAACATTGGGATCTGGGTGAAGGGTGAAGCCTTCCTGCGGGAGTCCTCCAGAAGAATGTGATTGGCAGGGAGAAGAGGAACCGTCAATACAATTTACATTTGGAAATTGGCAGAGCCAGACGGTGCATAACGTGATTAGTGGTAATGCCTGCCATTCCCCCTGAGAGACACCAGTGTGTGTTGTCAGGTCAAACTAATGGAGAGAAGAACAATACAATGCATAGAGGTGCAAACCCTACAACACACCTGGGAGGGAAATACTGGGAAGTAACACACCTTGGAACAAATTGAGTGACAACCATCCAAACAAAAGTGTCATAGGTCAACTAAGCTAATGGTATGCAAACATAACCCAAGACCTACTCTGGTCTCAGAGGGGAAAGACACTGACAAAGCAACGTTAATGCTTATCAAATTAAAAAAATATTTAGAAGACAAGCTCGGACAGATAAGCCAGGGAGAAAAAAAGGCTTTGCGTTAGCAGGCCCTCTGTAGTTAGTGTGTGTGTGTGTGTGTGTGTGTGTGTGTGTGTGTGTGTGTGTGTGTGTGTGTGTGTGTGTGTGTGTGTGTGTGTGTGTGTGTGTGTGTGTGTGTGTGTGTGTGTGTGTGTGTGTGTAACATGAAGCCAGCACCTGAGCCGCCTCCTCCTCCTCCTCCTCCTCACAGAACAACCACCAAACCTTGTTCTTCACCAGTCTTATTTCTCCCATCCTATTTCCCCCCCGTCATGGCCCAAATCCACCCTCTATTCAAAACATGCTCTCACTTGTTCGGCTGTTGTTGTAAGCCCGGCTAAATATTAGCCGTGGCCTCATTTTCGGCCTTTTCATGACAGAAACCGACGTGTGGAGTGATGTTTGTTTGTTTGGGAAAGGTTTTCCCATCTATCGCCTGTGGCGGAGGGCTTCCAACGGCTCTCCATCAGGCCTCCTATATGGAGCAGTAACTCCGGGATGGCAGAACACCAAGGCCTGGAGCCGGCTGAGCTAGCCCCCTGGACTATCATGCTAAGCTGCGTGAGATGCCTGGGTGGAACCTGACTTGTGGGGGCATCTTTATTACATGCCAATGTTGCCTTTTGAGAATTTCTATAGCGGGGGGGGGGGGGGTCTCCCATTGCAGGCAGGCACAGACACACAGACACAAAAACATTTGTATGGTAGGCATTCAAATCTCAATTCAATATCCAGTCAGTGCTTCAGTGTTTTAGACTGTCCTGTCTGAGAACGCTTCACATGAGGTGACGGTGGTCGTCATCATCAGAAATGGCAAATAATGGGCAGAGTATCATATCATACAATACTTCCATTTTGTATTTGGGTATTGGAACATTATTTGATTACTTCGGTAGCCCTCTGACACCTCCCGCCCAGTGTGAAAGTCATAGAAATGTAAACACTGTGGAGATTAAAAAAATATATATAATAATTAAAAATTAAAAAAACGGTAAGTTGGCGAAAACTCGATTTTGTAGCAGTGGTCACCGCCTGGATGTGATTCACGCGGGGAAAAGATAGGCACTGTGCGTGCACACACACACACACACACACACACACACACACACACACACACACACACACACACACACACACACACACACACACACACACACACACACACACACACACACACACACACACACACACACACACACACACACACACACACACACACTAGTAGCAGGGCTGGTCCGTTCTGGAGCAGCATGGGCCCAAGGGGATACTGCAATAAGGTATGTCTTTAGACATGCTTTCTTCATGCCAATGCCGAATAGGTTATAACTTCACAGACCCGCGCCAAATCCAGGAAAAATGTGTGTGTGTGTTATAGGGTTTTGTATGCTCGCATGCACAGCATATGGAGCCAAGAGGTGCAAAAGTCGGCCGAAAGGGTATTTCTTACTTCTGGAGAACAATGCAATGGAAAACAAAGAGAGAGCCTGGACAAAAAAGCCCCATTAAAGAAAGATGGCAGCATGGCCAGTATCCCAGTTAGTTTCTACTTCCAGTTAATAGGCCACGGCGACATTAAGACAATGCACTACACTGGACCAGCAGCAGGTGAGCCGTGGACCAACGATTATGACGGTCATTGAAAAATAAGTTGGGAGGCCATTTACCGACGTGTGCCTCTGTTCATCCCTTTGTAAACGCAGCGAGCAGGATTGTAGTAGTTCAGTGAACCAAACGCTGTGACTGGGCAGGAAAAAAATGTGCCAAATCACCAGAAAGATAAGCTTCAGCAGATACCAGGGCGGCGAACAGGAGCGCGGACGCAGCAGTTCGTCGGAACAAACACATGTGTGCGCACACAGACGGGATGGGATTTACAGGATGTTATTAAGTCATATTCCAACCGGTTTTTAAGGGCTCTGGTTCTGATTGCGCACGCACGCACACACACACACACACACACACACACACACACACACACACACACACACACACACACACACACACACACACACACACACACACACACACACACACACACACACACACACACACACACACACACACACACACACACACACACACACACACACACCGCGTTTGGCCAACTGCGAGTGTGTTTCAACAGCATGTCAACCTCTCAACAGGCCTTTTTATCAGTTGCCTCCCACAGAATTCAAACACAGAGGCTCCAGAGAGGCCATAAAGGCCTGGGGCATGGGGGCTCACAAGAAGAGATAATAGAGCCGGTGGGCCTTAACAACAGCAAAAGGCACTCCACAAACACACCCACTGAGTAAAATGCCCCCCTAACCAGACAAAGACCACAGGGGCCAACAAACATGGCCACTTCAGCCCCATAACGCACCGTAATTTACCCCAGCTGACGCGCCAAGCAACTTCACTGGCGGACGCACGCAGGGCTATGATAGAGAAAGGCCATGTGATTAGTTGGCGTTAACGATGACATGCCTCGTTAACAGTAATTACTTAATTACTTAAAGGTTAAACGCACAATCACTGGAGCGACTATGGCCCGGGCCTGTAAGGGCAGTACTTTCAACACAGTGGGTGTGGTATGCGTGCCTTGTAGACGATCCACTTAATGCCAGCGCAGCAAAAACTCAGAGCGTTCCCTTGGGGATCTGACAGCGGGACGGAGATGGGGACATTCAGGGTCACAGAGTGCTTGGGTAGGAGCAGCACTTCAAAGTGATTGCAGGAGTCATGGTTTACTCTGCCTGATAAGCATACAGTGCAGGAAAATGGACTGAAAACCCTTTGATACTTTCAACAGTATTTGCGTGTTTGCAGAAAGAAATGGCATGACTGTGACCAACTTGGAGCACCAAAGCGGTCTCCAATCACCTCAGTGTGTGCCGGGTGAACTAGTCACATTTTTCCCACAACCCAATAGAGCAACGCCTGTAAATGATCAACAATTCGTTGAGCCGTCCGTCTCGTGGACAGTTGTAGTTCATCAGTCTATAGGAGCACTTCCCAAATGGTAAACTTTTCCCCTACATAGCCTCAATCATGCCTCAATCAGCCCTGATTGGCACATGCAAAGCAAAGCACATCTGCACTGTAAGCTTGCCTGTTACCGATCGGCCCAGATAATTACAGAGCTCTTTCAGCCATGTGTGGCTCAATGCATGAGCCACACATGCAAGACTCAAGTTCCCAAGCATATTGTAAACATAATGGATAGTACTGACCAGCAAGACAGACTGATTTAGTAAGGAAATTCAACGGCATAACAAACTTACTGACTTGTTCCATTGCATGTATTCATTTCAAATGTAGTGTTTCTCTTCAGAGATTTGTAATAAATGCATTGGCTGAGTCATTGCAAGTTGAGGCAGGAGAGGCAAGAGGGAAAGAAATAATAAGCTCAAAGTCCACCAGCCAATCTTAAAAGACAAGGCTTGTGTTACTTCTTGGTTCTCTTAATGACATGCCAACACAGCGACCAAAGGCCATACGTTTTCTCTCCCGCTAAAAAATACTGTATGTTTGCAGGTTCTATGGGCACCTTGAATGCATCTTCTTCCCTAAATCAACGGTGTAGAACAAGTCAGTGGAGTAAAGAAAAAAGTTATTTCTTACCTGATTTCTTAATAAGTGACTGACCATGACCCTCTAAGCATGGCCTAGATTCAGGAGGACTATTCAAATATTCCTTCTAGGGATGCTACGGTGAGCAATTAGCAGGCTCAAGATAATTTGGAAGTGATCCCATAGACAATAAATCTTGACAGCTCTATCGGTCTTGCCATTTCTCAAAGTGCTAAAATATACCAGCAAGTGTGGGGAAAGCTCTCCAGAAACATAATCTCAGGTGGAAAAGCAGAAGCTGCTCCTTGTTAAAAGTGATGATTTATAAAACTAAGATAAATAACAGAACACCCTAATAATACGGTCACCGACAACCTCGCTGATTAAAGGGAACCACAATCTTGAAGGCCAGTAATGTGAACAATTTATGACAGTGTACTAAACTTCAACCGAAAGCTTTGAAGTAAGGTTAACTTATAATGTTAAGTTACAAAACAAATGAAAGATATTTCAGGTATGTATCCCTACATGCATTAGCAAAAAAATAGACAGCAGAACATGAGGATTTATTTCATAAGTAGTTTTACTTTTTGCTGTTGAACGGATAGTGTTAACCACAAAGAAATCGTATTTTAGTTCCCGTTTGAATGTGTAAATGTTAACATCCCTAATTCCTGGCCTGGACTTGAATAAGACAGGATGCAGTGTTATTTTATAATGTTTCTTGAAACATTTTGTTGTTGCCGGATAGGCTATATTTCTAATACTCGAGTCCTAACCGGATGACGTGTTTACAGTCTAGTAGGTGTATAGCAGGAGGTTTAGTAATAGCCTAGTAGTCACAAATGAACTGACACTTTTAAAACAAAGTGGAGAGAGGTAAACCAAGGTAACAGGGCGGAGATAATTACATTTGACACAGTTGACACACTTTTGTCCATGTCCATAACCCAAGGGCTGGGTTTGGGCCATTCGGCTAAAAGGGCAAACGATGCACTGTACTGCATCGCTAAGGTTGAGTTTTGAATGATGGAAATGGACACCGTCTGAATAAGGAACAAGATTCTTTCTCACGGGCAAAGCCCAGGTTGGCACCTCATTGGCTGAAAGGTCTCAGTAACATACAAAAAGGCAACACTGACAATGGAGAAGAGCTAATAACAAAGCATTTTTTCAACACTGAAGCAATGCGAGAACCAAACCCTACAGACACACCCCAGCCACACTCATGCATTCATAAATCGATTCACACATCAACACACACAAGATCTAAGGGCCGATATGAAGGTGCTCTCTATGAAGAAACCGAAACCTACGCTAATAACCTGGACAGATATTCACATGGGACCCACTGGAGTCCTGTAGATGTAATCACAGTTTAAGACCTCACTTTTCCCATAGTCCAAGGCCTTGTAGTACCACTAGTTCTGACATAGGTTCGTCCAGTAATCACTCCCAGACCAGAGCCTGTTGCTTGCATTAGGACAGCAGCGTTTTCTTTCCTGCCATGAACATTATGGTTGAGAAAGACCATCTGCTTCCCTAGTCCATACAGTGATGAAAAACAATGGGGGATCGCTGAAGTGTGAATGGGCCACAGCCTCAACCACCCCAGGCCATCTGGACTCTAGCTCCTTTGTGCTTTTGGTACCAGACCCAACAGTTGTCCCACACGAGCCGCATACCGCAGCGGATGGCGCTGTGGAGGCAGGGTATTAATTCAATTAGGCCTGTGCTTCGCTAAGGCTTAACCACGATTCCACGGGCCTCTGCATCACAGCTGTTGGGACTACAAACCTCAATGGGAATTGCCAACAAACGTCATGCACGAGAGGGACAAGATGCCTTTAACAATCTCATTTTACTTAGGTGGTTTAGAAAAGAACGAATTACTCTTATGAAGGACCCTGTACAATTTGTGCGCTGTACAATAACTATCTGTCAATTTAATTACAATTGCAGAGGCAACGGGGGAACGGGAGGAATAAATAATGTGTTTTTCTATTGCAAGAACTTTCCATCTTGATCAATGTTGTTTGGTTAATAAAGTGCATCCACCTTTTTAAACACCTTTTTGCAATCGCATGCAAAAGTTATTTTATATGTTTGTGTCTTAGGATGACAATGGAGGATACTTTGGCGGACAGGGGACAGGCGTGACAGATGAGTGTGATGTCTTGTTCTGGTTACACTCTCGGACCAGACTGAAACCTCTGTTGATTTTCTCAACCATTTGGAATGCCAGACCAACCCAGAAGGCTGGTCCCTGTTTTGGCTCGAGTTCCATCAGCGATGCATCACCTCAGATATGACAATAATGTGACTGGTTCCACAGCTTTAAGCAGCACCTTGCGGCCATAATGTTGCATGGAAGGATGCGTTGAGATGATTAATTGGCTCCACATTTTCGACCACTCATTCAAATCATTGCCACACCTTTGCTTATGTTCTTTTCAACATCAGTTTATGAATTGAATTGATGGAGGGCCATTGTTTTTAAGTGCAACATGGGAGTATTTGGTTTATCATGCCCCAGAGGGACAGTAAGCCTGCTGAACCGGTTACTTGGCGAGGCCTTGGTCACGTTACGTTGATAACATCCAAAACAGTCTTGGAGGGGGGAGGCTTACTGCAGCGTCAGGAGCTCGGGATTGAGCTAGAGTGAGCAATGCCAGAGACAAGTAGACTCAATAAACTGAAATCTGGAGTTTCAAAAAGTGGTCCTCGAAAAGGTTGTTATCAGCCCACTGACTGATATATAAGCAATGTCAAGGATCTCTTTATAACTCTTGAATGTAAACATTTTACAGCCTGGAATCTTGCTCTTTTTTTTTTTAGGTGGTACCGATTGAAAAGGTCTCGTTTTAAACTATCGGGATTGCTGTCCAGAAATCGACCTGGTCAGTCAGGGACAATTCACTTCTCTGCTCCTGTGACTTTAATTTCCCCATGACCCCTTCCCTAGGACTTTTCAGAATATCATATATCAACACATTGTTGATTTGTTTTGTCACTGTCTCCGACAGAGCCTTCCATGGAGGTCAGTGAACCACTGAGTGTGAAAGGAACTTTCTGGAGCACAAGCAGAAATCCAGTCACTCAAGATCATAAAAGGGCATGAGGCATTTTTAAACGCAATTGAATGAAAACAAACAAAAAAGACAAATGAGATTTTAGCCACGAACACACAAAGCATATAGGCCTTCAGACTCAAGCTCACCAGGTGCTTTCACTGAAATACACACAATGATGCAACTGCTTCCGGAGACACAAGATATATTGAAAAGTAGGAAATAAAGTGTGGAAAGAAGAAGCTGATTCACTCACAACTCATCGTGAGTAGCCATTTACCGAATGTCCCAGAGCACTCAGTCAGTTATATTAAATATCAAAGTCAGTTCCAAATATTACATACATTTTTAGGGTATGTCCTATATATAAAAAACAGGCAATGGACGCATCCAAGGTAGTCACCCCTCCCCCTTTTGTCCCCTCTCCACTGCAGACTGTAGGAAATGAGCAGAGAGCAGACCACGCTGGGCAGGTAGCCAGCTCATTCTGCATTGTTGCAGGATCCTCCTTCACAGCGTTTAAGGCAAAAGTGAGAAGAAATAGAAGAAAGTGTGTGCGTGTGTGTTCTGGCAGACTCTGTATAGATGCTTAAATTAGATAAGCAGCAGCTCTTGAGTTCCAGAAAACACACATTTGCATATAGCCAGAGGGGAAGGGGTTAAATTGAGAGGCCTCCCAAGTACAAAAAAAAACAGGGACGCTGCATCATGCATCATCTCACTTGTAAATCAGCATTGGACCTTGGCCTCAATCTCAACTCCTTTGTCAATAGTACTAATAATTGTTATTCCCCAAGAGTTAAAAGGATTCCGCTATCAAGAAAGATGGAAATCGAATTTGCATGTTACGCCTAATATATATGTTGTCGGGGTGATGTGCCCAGTCCAAACACAAGCAAAGATGGGCGTCGTTTCCATGTGGGGTCAGAGGTCATGGTGGTTTGTAATGAGCCATGCTCATTTGTCAAGATGTCCACTTGACAAATGGACACAACGAACACATTGGTAACGGTTTAACAAGGGAGGGCTGCTCAATAAAACATGGCAATTTTACAATAATGTATCTATCATTCTATGAGAGGCCATTCATAATTTAACCGAAAAACCACTGGCAAATTCTTAAAAACACTAAGCGAGGAATAAAATGCACTGGAAGGACTAATTGGAAGAAGCCTTATTTGCGGTTGAGTCTAAGCGCCTATAGGTCTTCTACTCCAATACATTACACCTCCACTGTGGGTTTGTTCTTTATGTTCCCAGGGCAGTGTGGTTATGTAACTGGGGTTGTACATCGTTGATCCCATCTGTTCTGTTGTACTCTGATCGGAGTCTACCTAACCCCTGACAAAAAAAGTTATTAACTAATGCGTATTACACCATTAGTTAACAAAGCACATCCACAATAAATAATTAGATCAAACGTTGAAAACACTTTCAGTTACTCCTAGTAACAGTAGCAACTGTTAACTCAAGTGTTGACTGACTCCCCCATATCCTTATCAATAACAACTAAAGTTTCCCTCGCCTGCATTTTACACGTCATGGTTCACCCTCGCAACAACGCAACAAAGATCCGTGATGCGTGACCCTAGTCCAGGGCAAACGAACAAGCATCACAGCTCAATCTGAGCGTTCAAAACATAGTTTCCATCCCCCTGGTTGAGCTTCGTTCGAGATACACACACACAGAGGAGTGAGTGATGATGTTTTCTCTGAGCTAGTGGGTCCGTCTTCTCACTAGGCAGCTGGGGGGTGTTGATGCGCTATAGTGGAGGGGTCGTCATCGCACAATGGACCTCTGTCACTCCATACGGGACGGCTAGCTTAGCTTTCACGCACGCAGCCTACCAGACTCCTGCCGGAGGGCGCTGATTGTCCTCGAGCACGTTTGCTATGCAAATGAGATGCAGATTAGATCCACACATCGTTATTTCACTCAACGTCTTGCGAACTGCGTTAACTGATCGCAGTACAGCCTACGTGCGCTTCTTAAGGATGGCCGACCCTTGTTCATACATTAACAGCTAATACGGGCAATTATGGCCTGGGAATAAACATGATACAACAGGTCATATTGTTACAGCGTCCATTGAAGTATAGACATTACCTCTCTTAGGTGTATTCCTGGTAAAGGGGGAAGTTTCGGTGTAAATTCCCAGAACTTTCTAAAAGTACAGCCAACAGCAAAGCAGTGAAGCCAATGAATAGTTTTTGTCCGGCAAAAAACTACAGAAATGTACTGAATGGTAATTAGCTCGGAAGGAGTCTTTTCACATACAGTTCACTGGTGCTTTACTCTTCTTTCTGCGTCAGTCAAGTTTGCCGAGCCGTACTGGCGCACTAAACCACCCAGTCCCTCCTCTCCCCGCGAGACTACCAACCTCCCGTCGAGCCTTAAAGGGCCAGTCCATAGTTGTTCCCAACTATGGGGAAACAGTAAATAACATTCTTCCAACAATCAACTTCCGTTTTTAATAATTATTTAAAAGAAAATCTTGATTTTGTGACATTAAGGAAACAGAACAGTAGCCTAACAAAAATACATATTACTAATTTTGAAAATGGCATTTTGTCATCTCTTGATGTTTGATGTCCTCTGTTACAAGGTCCTTACAATATTGGAGAAAAATATATAAAAAAAAAATATATATATATATATATATATATCTATAGGATACAGGACACTGCCTTTCTACTAAAACACATAATTCATTTATATCCGAGAGGGAGTAAGACATATTTTCTTGAAACTAACTACCATCAGGGCACCAATCAATTGTGAAATTGTGGAAAATCATAGAGAAACTGCGTCAACTCTTTCCAACTTCCTCATATGTACGTTACTTTATGTAATGTTAACAAAATGGGGATACCTAACATTCTGTGAAACATTCACACCAAGTTTTACAAAAGTAAGCTTTTATAGATTTTCTACACCATAAACAATGATCTTCCATAGAGGCTAAAGAGGATTTATTGGAACAAAATGTATTTCCAATCAATTCCTCATCTGTTAGAAGGGTTATAGTGTGCATCAGTCCTTCTGTGTCCACTCCTATATAATGTGACTTATAATATAATGCCTGATCATTAAAGGGAAACGCAGAGAAAGATATAAAATGCCGTTTGCCTGTCTCACCTGATTCAGCAACCGACCCAGTGATAATAAAGTTTGATGAGCCAAATGGGGCTGAATTAAATAAATGAATAAGAGGCCAGAGGCGCAGAGGCACTGTGAAACCAGAGGCCGTACGAGGCCAGACAGAACTCACAGACTGTGGCAAGGGCCCCCTTGATGGTCCCTGGTTCCGCATTAGGAAAACAAAAAGCTTCAAACGACGTTGGACTCATTCATAAAAATCAAAGTGCTTGACAGACGACACTCTATGTATGATCCCTATGTACTGTATTCCACTTCCCTGTGCCCACCAGCGTATCCTGTCGGACACCCCCGGCCCCTCCTCTCAGCAGCCCCCCCCACCAGCCACTAAATTAAGCAATTAAATGCTGGGGTTTCTAAGCCCTTTGAACGGCCCTCTGCTGTCTAGATCCTTTCTAATCGCACCGGCGGCTCCTCCGGAGTCTCATTGAGGCCATGTGATACTTCAGACTCTCTGGGGTATTGAAGACCACTGGCATCCTCTGTACTTCTTTTCCTTCTGCAGGAGAATGAAACACATAGCAATAAAAACAGGCAATGTGCCATTCAGAGAAATAAAGAACATAGATGAGGGACGGTCAATGCTGCAGCAAACGAGAAGCGTTTTGTTGTGTGCGTGCGTGTGTGAGAGTGTGTATGTGTGTTTGTGTGTGTGTGTGTGTCATCTGTCCCCCAGTGAACGAGCCTGCTGCATGTTTTCCACAAAAGGGATTAGGGTCACGGTGCAGCAGGATGCGACGGATCCTGGTTCCTGTCTCCTGCACTGCAATCCAATTTCTCCTCTGGGTTAGCCCCATAGCATGTTTGGCCTCCGAATCGAGCCGAACAAAACCTTCCGTTTTACGATCCAACACCACCTATCACGTTCACTGCTCACAAATATGTATGCATACAATTCTTGTCTACATTCTGGTTATTAAAGTGTATTCATCTTGGATGCTACTATGACTAGCGTTGATCTGCGACCGTATCCACCCTAGATGGCTGGGAGAGGCTCATGAGTCCTGGCGCTATCCGGGTCGACAATTCTGCAATTCTATCCCTATAAGCTGTGTACACCAGTGAATTCCCCGAGGTGAGAATCACAACAAGGAGAACAACAGCAAAGACAATGGGAATAAATATGGAGTTTCCTGAACAAATCGTCAGAAAATACAACAAAAACTGACAATTTCCGAAACGCCTCATGGTTGAGGTCATATCTACCTTGTCTCCAGCCCGGGGAACCAGTTTAAGGTAGAGATAGAGATAGAGAACACAGTACCGGGTGATGACCTGATGAGTGCGAACCTGGCTGTTTCCCAAGGTTGTTTTCAGCACGAGCGGCTGCCGTTTCTATAGCGATAGGGCCTCTCTTTCTCAGTATCATCTGACTCAGACAGACACCGCTTGCTGCGGGCGGTCTGGGCTTTGTCTGGCCTTACTGTTGGGTTGGAAAATAAATAAGTGTGAGAGAGGTAACCGAGGCCAAGGGGGGACGACAGACAGAAAAATATAGTTGAAGAGAGGTAATAAATAAAACAGAAAGAGAAGACGTTGTTCTTTTTTTACACAGTAGATCCCCCACGGGGGGTAGAGGAACTACGTTGAACTTCTCAACGTGCGTTCTTTTTTTAATAACGTGGGTCTATGGGAGAGAACGGCGAACAACAGTAAAAGGTCAGCGGGTCAGCTGGAGCTCAATAACAGGGTTAGACGGTGGTTGCCCGGTAACACTACAGGCAGAGAGGACACCGGGCTGGGAGGTTAGGTGGGTCACCTAATGGATCAACGACCCGCCTCACACCGATGTATATGATGTGTAATACACACAGACACACACACTTACAGTCAGCAGAGAGTTAGGGTTCGGGCTAACACATAACATACTGTAACTGTAGTGGCCTACTGTTCAATTACAATGATATCACTATTATTTTTGCTTCGCCACACCCTTGTTTTAGGGGGTACTTGTTTTTGCCAACGATTGAAGGGAAAGGGTTTTTGACTGTGCCGCAAAGTAACCACTATGTATTTCTTATGAATACTATTTGTATCATAACTTCCACATTTCCATTAAATTGAGTGATCTCAGTCTCCACACCCACATTCTCCTCCCCTCTGTACTCCAGCCCCCCCCCCCCCTGTTCCTCCCTCCCCCTCTTCCCTTTTCTCCACTCCGCTCAGTTGAACAAATCAGTCCGTTTTCCAGCAGAAAGGATCACCATTGAAAAATAATTTATTTCAGAAATGTACCGTGATCATATATCCATTTAGTTTAAGCATGATAAGAGTTGTTCTTATTTTTTTTGTTCTTGCGTACAGTGAAATCACCACACAGAGAAAAGGAAAAAAAAAGCAATGAATATATACTTTTTTTAGTTTTTACCTATGAAAACTGAAGACACCACTGAATCTCCACTACAGCGTGATGGGATATATGTCTTGAAGGGAACATGGTAGGATGGTAATGCCGTGCAGTGAATGCTCTGTAAAGCTTACACAGAAGAAGTGAAGACAAACACAGACACACGCACACACACACACACACACACACACACACACACACACACAAACGCGCACAGTCTTGCTTACACATACCGATACACTTTTAAAGTCCTCCATTTTGGGTCACAATAGTCTTTGCAACTGCATTGTGCAGATTTGTACCTTACACAGGGGGTGTGTGTGTGTCTGTGTGTGGGGGGGGGGGGGGGGCAGGGGGGCGGAGGCCAGAACGTCCTCTCATAGGCCCCCCGATAGTTCTCAGTGGACATCTTCTACGGCAGCAGTCCCTCATTACCAGACTAGAGAAGGAAGGGGAAAAAATAGGATCCTCTTGCTGTTTCTCATCAAAATGGCCCCCAGAATGTACTCTGAGAGCCGGCAGCTGCGCGACCGCATCGTGACAGCCGGCCCAGACCACTTCAGTCACAGCCCAGTTCCTACTTACAGTTGGGTCCTGGAACGGTGATGTCATCGCTGCTCTAGTTTGGCGGCATAGAAAGAGAGAGTGGGATTTGCAGTTTTGTTATGCTGCGTGTGTGGGGGAGGGGGGAAAAATGATTTTTCGGTTGGTTTGTCCCGCCATAAGAAAGATAAGTTATTTTTTCACTCTTCGGTCACTGTCGATGATAGCACACCCCTCCCCCCTCCCCCGGCAGAATCAGTAGTGCTCCGTCACAAACAGAATCCAGATTCATCACATACAGTATATATATATATTCTGCTGCCAAGGCATCTATGATCCACCGTCACACACACACACACACACACACACTCCACGAAACAGATTGTAACACTTAAAACTTTTAGAGATATACATGTCATGTGATTCCATCTCATGTCCTGGGTTCAGGCGCGTGGCCTGGGAGAGTCAGATGGACAGTGTGTGTGTGTGTGTGTGTGTGTGGGTCGTGCTCACAGGGGAAGTTCCCCAGCAGGAGAGTCAGATCGACAGTGTGTGTGTTTGTGTGTGTGTTTGTGTGTGCCATGGTCACAGGGCAGGTTCCACACCAGAAGAGTCAGAGTTGAACAGGGTCTGTGTGCAGTGTGACAGGGCAGGCTCCACACCAGAAAAAGTGTTTCTCGATGGGGGGGGGGGGGGGGAACACAAGAAACGATCCCTGATCAATGTACAAAGGCCGACTCATTGGCATTGATTTGATTTGGCCTAGATTTGTCATTGATAATTGTCCCTTCACCGCTTCCGTTTACAATCCATGTTGTCAGTTTGAATCCGTGCAAATGGACACATGTCTTTACTCCGACTGTATGGCGGCCTGGTAGCCTCAGGTCTCCCTCGATGGATTCAGAGAAGACTCCAACAGGCTAGATAAGCTCTTGATCGGTGGGGCTTTGAAGAAAAAAATCTTTGTACAGAACAGTTCCTTTATATGTTGTGTCAGAAAGAATATCGCAAACGCAAAAGGAAAAACTAAAAGAGTTGATGCAAAACATGTCAGGCAAAATCGCTTGGACGACAAAAGCAAAACAAATCGCACTAGGACAGATGATGTAAATATTATCTCATGTACTGTCTTCAGAAGATCCACTGGCACACGCGCACGCAAAGAAAGAAAAAGAAAAATGGATTATGTACTTTTATCTTGAATGTCTTAAAAAAAACAAACACATTTCAAACAAAAATAATGGAAGAAGAAAACTGAACATAACCGATAGTAAAAAAAGAAAGCAACCGTGGAACAAAACATCTTTAAAACACAAAGCTAACTGACGTTTGATTGGTTTGATTAAATGCCTGTCATATGACGTTCTCCTCCAATACCATTCGCCTGGATCACTCCAGGAATACTTTAATCTATACTTTCAACCCTTTAGTCTCTATCGACATCATAACCGTCATCTTCATCGTCATCATCATCATCACACAAAGGAGGAGAAGCCGGCGATGGGGGCCCGAGAGCCGGGGGCCAGGCTGCTGGGGGGCCGGTACAGGGTGCTCTGCTGGCTGGGCGGGTTGGAGCACTGCTGGGAGGGGGTGGGAGTCCGGCTCCCTTTGGGCCTGAACAGGCTGCCCTGGCCCTGGGGGGTGCCTTGGGGCTGGCCCTGGCTCTGGCCCTGGGGCTGGGGCGGGCCCTGGGGCTGGGGGCTGGGGGAGCTGAGCTGGGGGGGCAGAGGAGGGAGGGGCGGCAGTGGGGGCGGGGCGCAGTGGTCGGGGTCGCCCGACTCCGACTCGGTGTAGCTGTAGGCCTGGGCGCGGGAGATGCCCTTCTGCTGGCGCCGCCACGAGTTGTAGTAGGTGGGGTCGCTGATGTAGTGGTTGACGAAGGAGTGGGTCTTCTGGCGGTTGGGGTCCACCTCGTACTCACTGTCGCTGCCCTGTGGAACAGGAAGGGGGGAGACACAAGGGAGGAAGTGTTGAGTGTGGGGGGGGGCCTGGGTCACGTATTTAGAGCGGAGGTTTGAAATGCGAATGAACATGAGGTTAATGAACAAGTATCAAGATATAGATTGGGTTATAGACTTGTGCAATCGTTTGCCTCCCTTGTCCTCTCATCACGACACGCTCACGTGCAAAACTGCATGTGCCAAACTCACACGTTCATACACACACACACACACATAACACACCGACACACACGCACGCAACACAGCATGTCGACACGATGAAGATGATGAAGGTATGGCCAGAGCGGGATTGCGTGATTGCAAAAGGACCCCTCGTTACCGGAGCGGGACATTCAATGGGACCCTCAACACAAAAGGAGAAAGGCAACGAGACACTCGGCCCTCCAAATCATCCAGCACTCAAACCAAAAACACACTGAATGTCCACTATGCAAGGCACTCCGGGAACAAGCGGATAAGAATGGATGGGCGGTTGTGACAGTGCTGGCAATGGAGGTGGTGGTGGGATGGGTGGCTGTGGCATGCCACGTACGATACACCACAAGACGCAAGTGGGAATCTGAGGGAGAGGGGGAGGAGGGAACGTGGAGGGGGGGGGGGGGGGGGTGGGATGAGGGGCTCCAGACACAACCAGAGGCCGGCTGCCACAGGGAGCTCACCAGATGCAGTGGAAGCGTGCGCAGGCCCCCTGTCCCATACGAGAACACCAACGCCTCCTACGAGTGGACAGAACAAGGCAGAGGGGGGGGGGAGAGCGGGGAAGGTGGGTTTACATTTAAAGCACGGACAGAACAAAAGGTGAACAGCAGCCTTTTGTGAAGCCCCGCCCCCAAAGATGG
>NC_082399.1:11771605-11776605 GCF_031168955.1 Gadus macrocephalus
CCCCCGAATCAAATGTGGCGGCAGAGGTTGTCAGCTTATGGTGGGTGTGGGGGGGGGGGGAGGGGTAGGGGATGAGGAGGAGTGGATTTGGGTGCGGTGGGGGAGTGGATTTGGGGGAGGTGGGGCAGTAGGTTTGAGGGCGATGGGGGAGGCGGGGGGAGTGGATTTGGGGGAGGTTGGAGACCGGGTGGGAGGGCGATGGGGAAGTGGGGTGGGGGAGTGTGTGACGGGGCGACGGGGGGACTGGGTGTGTGGGAGGCGGGGGAGTGGGTGTGTGGGAGACGGGGGAGTGTGTGTGTGTGTGTGTGTGTGTGTGTTGGAGCGACGGGGGAGTGTGTGTGGGAGGCGACGTGAAGAGTGGAGCTGTCAGAAGGCCGGTGAAACGTCAAAATGTTCCAATTTTGGAGGATGCTTTCATGTACGGGAGAGACGTTGTCTGCAGCTTCTCCCATTTGATCGGGGAGAGGCACGGTGGGTTGGTGTCGGGGCGGTGCTCGGCCACTCAGCGGGAGCTGTGTACTGGCCGACTCCCAGCCCATGTCGACTCCCAGATCATTTGAGGGAGTCGAGGGTTGTCCAAGATGAAAGATGAAACACTGGAGGAGCCTTGAATCCGTGGAGGAGGAGGGCGAACGGGGAGCAGCGACCCTGCCATCCATCTGGGATCACGAGCAGACAGACAGCAGCCTCTTCCAATAACACCCCAGAGGGGCGGCGAAGGAACAAGAGCTCGTTTACAACAACATACCCCCGGAAAAACCACCAGCATGTACATACCGGGCCAAGAGAGAGGGAGAGAGAGGGAGAGAGAGAGAGAGAGAGAGAGAGAGAGAGAGAGAGAGAAAAGGAGAGAGAGAGTGTCATAAAGAAAATGAAAGAAAAGAAGAAAGAAAGGAAAAAAAATGAAAGAAAAGAAGAAAGAAAGGAAAAAAAAACGTTGGAAGGAATTGGAAACATGAGGGTGACAGATGGAACGAAAGAGGGACAAAGCGAGAAAATGTGAGTGGGAGAAACGGATATGGAGGGAGGGAGGGGAGGGGGAGAGAGAGAGAGAGAGAGAGAGAGAGAGAGAGAGAGAGAGAGAGAGAGAGAGAGAGAGAGAGGAAAAGAAGAGTCCCACCAATGATTACATCGCTCACTGGGTCCCAGTAGTCGTGTTGAGCCCGTGCCAAAGCAGAGGACACCTCAGAGCCCAAAGCATGGAGCCCAAAGCGGGGTTTGTGTTTGGAAAGCCGTGTGGCTCCTGTCCCATTCATCAGCACCAATGACCTGTTTCGGCGGTGGGTCGAGACTTTAGCTTTTGACTTTTAGTAGGTGACATCCCAGACCTCAATCTAGTCGGGGGCCCCCGCACACAAAAGTCCAACACGAAAAGGCCAGCATGAAACTCCAACCTTGACCGCCTTGAAAAGAGTTAGCCGCAAGGCTGCACTTAACCCGACATTGTGAATACCAGCGGTTCAGCAGAGTGCAGCCCACCGATAGCACCAGCCTTACATAACATAAACACACCAGCCCACGGTGGAGCTCAGCAGTGATCTGGGTGGAGGGGGGAGGGGGGTGGGTGTGAGCGATGCGAGGGTTGTGAGGGTGGGTGGGGGGGGGGGGTGTGAGTGTATGCAGAGTAGCGTTCTCCAGAGGTTAATGTGTGCAGCCCGTACACACTCCTACACGCCCGGTCCCACCGCATGCAGACACAAGTGATTCATCACTCCTCCTCCCCCCCTCCCCGCCCCGCCCCCACCCCCCCCCCCCCCCCCCCCCCCCCCCCCCCCCCTGCAGTCTGCTGTCCTATCGGGCCGAGTGCCTCGTGGTAATGGCGGAGACAAGGGGACGATGTGCAGACAGGAGAAGTCACCAGCGCATGAGGCGAATGACACAGGACATTGAGGACAATATCCAGAGGTGAAAGACGTGTAATAATGGGTCAGTTTTCTTCTTTCTATCGCTCTTGGTCTCACTCTTTCGCTCTCTTTTGTTTTTCTCTCTCTCTCTCTCTCTCGCTCTCTCTCTCTCTCTTTCTCACCTACACTCTCCCACTCCTTCAGTCGCTCTCTCTTGCTCACTCTCTCCCTTCTGCTCTCTCTCTCCCTCTCGCTCTCTATCTATTTCCCTCACTCACTGTCCCCCTCTCACAGTCTCCCTTTCACTCTCTCTCTCCTCCCCCCCCCCCCCTCCCCCCTTACAGACGGTCATGTGCGTTGCGTCCCTCATGGCGGCGGCATGGCGTCGCCGACGGCGACCGCTTTACCTGCGAGTCCGAGATCTCGGAGGCTTCTCGGTGAGGCTGCTGCTCTCGGCGGGGATGAGGTCGTTGTACTTGGTGCTGACGTCCTCGTCCGAGTAGTGCAGGCTGCCGGGGCTGGGCCTCGGGGGGGACCTGGGGTGGGGGGTGGAGGGGAGACAGGCGGGGGGCGTTAGGGTCAAGACAGACGGGGACGGCGGGGAGGACACCTGTGTCTCCGTCCATTAGCGCGGACACTTCTGCTGCTCCACCCGCTCGGCCCTCTCTCTCCGCTTTAATGATAGAAAAACCCCGAGATCAAATTAGCGGCGTGGAAGCTGATCGCATTAGCCGTTCTCTGGGAGCCCTTGAAAAGGCCTGATGGATTCATTAGAGGCTGCTGGGTAATCTCTATTGACGTTCCGCAGATGCACACGCGCTGATGCAGTGTCGCAGGCCTCGAGGCACACCGAGACTTGGACCCTAATATGCTGTGATTAAGGCACTTAAGAGTGTGTTTGTGTGTGTGTGAGTGTGTGTGTGTGTGAGTACAAGTGAGCATGCGCGCGTTTGCTCTTGCATGTCTGGATGAATTTGCGTGTGTGGTTGTGGGTGTGCGTTTGAGCACGCGTGGTGTTTAAGTGAATGGGTTTGTGTATCTGTATTCTGTGTGTTTGTGTGTGTGTATAAATCTGTGTATAAATCTGTGTGTTTCAGTACGTGTGCGTGTGCGTTTGTGTGTGTGTGTTTGCCCCTGTAAGCCTGTGTGTGTGTGTGTGTGTGTGTGTGTGTGTGTGTGTGTGTGTGTGTGTGTGTGTGTGTGTGTGTGTGTGTGTGTGTGTGTGTGCGTGCGTGCGTGCGTGTGTGTGTGCGTGTGTGAGTGCGTGTGTGTGTGTGAGTGTGTGTGTGTGTGGGGGTGGTGTTTGCATCCATGGGCAATTTGCATGAATGCTTGAGAGGGCCGCTCTTGCTGTGAGGACACCCATGAGCTGGGCTCCCTGCAGACAGTCCCACCTCAGATGAATAAACCCCGTCTCATTCAGCCGGCTCCGTGGGCCCGGGGAATGCTGAGGCACCACCGGGGCCCCTTGTGACTTCAACCATCAACCTCTGCGGGGCCGACCAACAGGGGGGCCTTTTCAACCAATACAAATGTGAGTCTTTAGCCCTGACAATTGCCATCCTATAATCTTCATCATAACCACCTTCGTGTTGTGTATGCTAGCTCTTCTGTCCCTCTGAGATGATCGCAGAGGACAGCGGAGCCCATATCGCTGCACGTTTAATGGGTTAAAATAGGGGAGCCCCCCAGACTACACCTTACGACTCGAATCACACTACATCAGAGGTGCAGCGACAGACCTAAGTCATCCAGGACACAGAGTTGCAATCCTAAAAGTAAAGACAATTTTCAAATGACAACTTCAAATTGAAAAATGAGTGCCTTCCTTTTACATGCTGGGATTGGTGATAAAACTAAACATGTCACGTGATCAAATGAAAAATAAAAAGCTGGCAAGCGGCCTCGCCCGCTCCTCAGACTCCTGCTATACAACCATCCATCTGTTTCAGCTGATTAGAAATATGGTTTGGCCCACCAAACTGTCTGCTCCCCGCCTCAGCCAATGAAACACTGGCTCTTCAGAGCTGAGGACCAGGCATTTGCACAGCTATTTTCCAGATAAATATATTGCGACGGCATGCAACACAAATATGTTTGCGGTGGAAAGTATCAGCGGGAGTGTTTCGTGAATGAAAAGCTGTTTGTGGACAAACAAGACGTGATGCCGAAGACTGGCTCGAATGTAGTTAGTATTTCACGTACCTTTCTGTTAAAGTAAAGGGTCAAATGGTTCAAATGAACTCAAATGTTTGTGTTCATGAGTTGGTGTGTAAGTGAGAGAGAGAGAGAGAGAGAGAGAGAGAGAGAGAGAGAGAGAGAGAGAGAGCAAGAGAAGGAGAGAGAGAGGGCGAGAGAGAGTAGATAGAGAGAGAGAGAGAGAGAGAGAGAGAGAGAAAGAGAGAGAGAGAGAGAGAGAGAGAGAGAGAGAGAGAGAGAGAGAGAGAGAGAGAGAGAGAGAGAGAGAGGAAAGAGAGCGAGAGAGAGTGAAGAAAAATGTAACGCCTTCCCATGTGATTTGACCCTGCTGTCAGATCTCCATGATGAAGGTGAATACCCGCCTTATGCTGCGCTGTCAGATAAAAGCCTTCCCGTCCTTGAGCAGTATCTCAGGAGAAACACACCAGTGCATTCAGGGGCTCGGTCGAGGGCTGATAGGTAGTACGCCAAATATTTGTCTGTATTTGTGTTAACTTGCCAGTGGTAGCCGCTGAATGGGTTTATCTGTGCACAGACAGCTCCCGTAAAGAAGGGGTTAAGTTGTCACTTGGACGGAAGCCATACTAATTTCCCTTTTAAATACTCGACTGGGGTTGAGTCAACTTCCCAGCATTCAAGTGGCTGGTCCCACGGGGTGATTCTCAAATCTCAAAACTATGTTCGTAAACAATGTTTGTCGGTTGATTAATTACCGGGGGAATAAAGAGCATTCCGGCATCTGCTATTGATCCTGTCACGCAGTGACGGACGGCATGCATACGACATATATTAGTATTTCGTTTACCTTCCCCCAGAGATATAACTCATTTTATTCCAATATCCTCGACGGCGGTGTGCAATACAAAACACATGGCAGGTTCCCTGTCACAACTTTGAAGTCATATCTGCACTCGCTCCACAAATCTATACTCCCCACACTGCTTCTAAACCCAGGCA
>NC_082399.1:11781605-11789105 GCF_031168955.1 Gadus macrocephalus
CTCCCCTCTCCTCCCCTCCCCTCCCCTCCCTCCCCTCTCCTCCCCTCCCCTTCCCTCCCCTCTCCTCCCCTCCCCTCTCCTCCCCTCCCCTCCCCTTCCCTCCCTCTCCTCCCCTCCCCTCTCCTCCCCTCTCCTCCCCTTCCCTCCCCTCTCCTCCACTCCCCTCCCTCCTCTCTCCTTCCCTCTCCTTCCCTCCTCTCCCCTCCCATCCCCTCCCCTCCTCTCCTCCCCTCCTCTCCTCCCCTCCCCTCCTCTCCTCCCCTCCGATTCCCTCCCCTCCCCGGGCTGCCTTGCTGCCCCTAGAGACCATGGCAGAAGTGATGAGCCAGGAGATGGGTGTGTGTGTGTGTGGGGGGGGGAGGGATTAACGGCTGATGTCAGAGATGGGTGGACTAGACAAGTTCTACCCTGTTCCCACCCTCCCCCTGTCTTGTCTGCTTCTCCTCTCCTTATGTGGTATAAGGAGAGGACTCTTCCGTCTTTTTCAAAACGTAAAAAAGATATGTATTGCTTCCCAAACTGCAAAAATCGAGTCCAACACTGAATGATTGGATCGTTGGCAGCACCCACCTGACTCGGACTTCTTGGCGTACTTCTTGCTCTGCCCTCTGATGATGAGGATGAAAACCAGGAGCAGGATGAAGATGAGGCCGACGAGGGCCACAACTACCAAGAACCACCACTCCTCGTAGAAGGGCGCCACCTTCTGGGCTGGAGGACCAACAGAACAGATGATTAGATATACTGGAGATGTATGAGATGTATGAGATGCAAACATAGCGGTCCGTTGATAGCATTTGATTTAAAAGCAGAAATGGTCAGGATTCAAAAGCAAAAAATATATATTTATATTGAATGTAACTGTCCTGATACAGTTTACCATGTTATTGGCAGTTCTTACCAGATATGGACGGAGAGGGCAAGCTAGGAGAGCCGTAGCCATAGTCGTTGACCCCGATGACCCGGAAGTCGTAGCTGACCCCCTGCTTGAGGATGTCCATGTTAAAGGTGTGTGATGTCACTTCCTTGGGGATGTCCTTGATCAGAATATCCCAAAAGCCCTCGTCTGCGTGACAAATGAGGGAAGGTTTGTTTGTTATGGCCGGGACAAACATGCCAAACATTCGGTTGTTGTTTGATAATGACTCTATTTACAATGTTTGCTGGGGAATATGAATTCACAATTAGTTGGCAGCACTGAGGGTAATTGACAAGGGGTCCAGACGTAATAATCATCAATTTCACAGCTGCCATAAAATTGACTTCCGTCCAACTGACATCGTAAATTGCAGCGGCGGTAATATTTTAATACCGCGAGGGGCCGTCTGACATTTACTCTTCATTTACTCTTGCTTTCCGTGCAAAAGCGTTCAGGGTTCATCAGCGACAAGCTGACACCCATGCACCAAACAATCCCCCAAAGAAGTGGGAGCAGTATAAAGGAGCAGTGAACCCCAAACTTTTTTTATCGTTTAAACGTGGTAAAATATTCTTGTATGATCGTCAACATGGTCATCTGTACCACTTTGTCACGTTACAAAAATAAGGGGGTCCTTTTGAGGAAATAGGAGGCAAATCCTCTGTTTTTGTCAGTCTCCACCCAATAGTTCCAATAAACTTTCCACCCTGCTCCGAACACAGGTGGTGTTCTTTCAACATCAACATCAATCAGTACTCATCAACATCAACACCAAGGGACACCAGCGGCAAGGTGTGTGTGGATGTGTGGAGCTCCGTCTGGGCAGTGGTTGACGTTGATGGCTGAGTTCAACACGGGGTTTATCTTCTCTGACACGTAGTAGTTTGACACAAACATAGCATGACACCATTATTTTTTGATGCTGTTAATTTTCAACTTCCGTCATGATAACACTGATATCCAACAACATTACTACCTTGAGAAACAGAATCACAAAGTAAGCTTGGCTCATAACTATGGGGATCACAAGTCCCCCTCCTTCCTCGAACTCTTAGCCCAGAGTTCCAGGAAAGAATTCCAGCTGAAGCAGGGGCTTCACCTGCACTTTAACGGTCCGCTCAGAGGGGGTCAGAGGGGAAAGGGAGCAACACGGTTGAGGGGGTGGAAGGCTTGAAAGCAAACAGCGCTGATCTGTGAGGGTTAAGACATGTGCACGAAGGCAGAGATAAGGGAGAACGAGGAGGCCTCCAGGAGAAGGTCCGAGCGTCGGTTTAATGATCTCTCTCGCTATCCCCTACGGGATTAGACATAAGCCATGTTTCAAGCGTGGGCCTGCTATAATAACCCCCCCTCCGTGTGGACAGAGTCGTCACACCACCACCACCCTCATTCCACGCAGCGCTCGGTAATCCCTCTTTCATCTCAGAGAGCCTCCTACCATAAGACCTGCCCGTCAGTCCATCCTGTAACCAGATGCCATCCGTCCCGCGAGCTTGCAATCGATAGGCCATTAACATACCGGTGACACACACTTTTGTACAGCAAGTCAAACGTGGGGGGATTGACCTTTGGCCAAAGGTCCCGCCTCAAGCACATGGTGTCTGTTATTCATGTTTAATCATTTCTGAACGATAGGTTTCTTGCATTCATCGCATATAAGTTTGGCAGTAGTTCAGGAGGAAGAGCGGTTTGACTTGTAACGGGAAGGTTGCTAGTTCGATCCCCAGCTCCTTCTGGCTGAGTTTTCCCGGGGCAAGACACTTAACCCTAACTGCTCGTGAAGAGCTGGATGTCGACTTGCATGGTTGACTCCGCCGTCGGTGTGTGAATCTGTGTATGATGGCTTTAAGTCGCACTGCTAAATGCCTTAAAATGTAAAATGTAAAATGCATATTCTCCCCTACCTGAGGGTCTGGCCTCGATGACGTAGCGGGAGATGGGGGCGCGGCCCGGGTCCCCACTGGACCAGTGTATGGTGAGGGCCGAGCCGTAGCGGGAGATGAAGGGCTCCCCGGGGGGTCCTGGGGCCCCTGGTGGACCGGGAGAGGGACGTGAAGAGGTTAGGGTCGGAGGACCAGGGGTTTCACATCAATCACAGCGGTCTGAGTCAAACACACAGCAGGGTGGACCTCTCTACCAAGCTACCGGGACGGGCTCCAGACTAATGGGGGGAGACTTGAGGGGACTTGTGGAAAAGGGATACCGGAGTGAGACACATCTCCCCCTCAGGCAGCTTGTGGGATGGATTGAGCATTATGTGGATGGTCTTTATCCTTTCGAGGCTCTTAGGTTGAAATGTGTGCCTGGGAATGGCCAAAAGCTGCTGTTTAAAGTGGTCATTCATATCATTGGATTGTCTTCTTAAAATATGTATTCGCCATGATGTGTGTGTAAGAAGTGTGTGGACGGGCCATGCACACTTCATCGTCCAAGGCCATTATAGTTGCAGTCTCGCCGTCATTACTGCGGTCTGCGGGCCACTCACTGAGCTGGCGGAGTTGAAACATTTCTGGTGCGTACAAACCCGGCGCCAAGGCTGTGACAACGTCAGGTAGGGTTACTACAAACGAGGTTCCAAGATGGCCGCATCGCCGAACCTTATGCACATTCAGCGACAGAGGGTGGCTGGGTGGATCCTCCTCACCTTCTCCGGGGCCGGTGGTGATGTTGGCCTCCACCTCGGGGCCGTACATGAAGGTCTTGGCCCGGATGCGGAAGGTGTAGGTGACCCCGTCCGCCAGGTCCTTGAGCTTGAGCCACAGGGGCCCGCCGCCCTTCACGTCCACCGTCACGGTCTTACTGACCCCTGGGGGGGAGGGGGAGTGGAGACAGTCGGCACAGGCCACTGAGGACTCTGGACGGGACCACATTTAAAGAGAGGGTTTCACTGCCAAGCCGGTTAGGGGAGGCGGTAAGGGGTGAGACTCAGACACACACGCCAACGAACACAACAGCACACACACATGGGATTAGTGGAGCAGTGTTATAGACGTTGATATTGTTAGGCGTGAGAGGATAACAGGTATTGCCCTTGGTGAGGGTAATTGATGGAGCGTAGGGTGCTCTAGGGTACTACTCAGGGTATTAATACAGTCTGTTTTAGCTTGGGTTAACACGTATCAGTACACTCAGTAGCACATCCCCACTGATTGCGATTTCGTTAGGTTTACTGGAGAGAAAAGCAGAGTCAAATCTCCAGATCGTACTCAGACTAACTTTATCACAAATAATCCTAAACCCTCCTAATACTGAGTAACTGGAACATTTGATCTGGGAGAGAGAGAGAGAGAGCAGGAGAGAGAGCAGGAGAGAGAGAGAGAGAGAGAGAGAGAGAGAGAGAGAGAGAGAGAGAGAGAGAGAAAGGAGGAGGTAAGCAGTGATTGGGTCCTACCGTCTACGGGGCTGCAGGGCTCGTACACCAGACGGTAGCCTTCCAGGATGCCGTTGTGGTGAGTGGGTTTCCCCCCAGGACACGTTGACCGAGGTGGTGGTGAGCTCACTGAAGTGGATGAAGCCCGGAGCCGAGGGCGCTACGGAACCAAGACAGAGGTCAACGGAGGTCAGCAGAGGTCAGCAGGGGTCAGCAGGCAGATGGGGATGAAAAACCAATGAGGAATCATTCTCATGAGTGCAATCAGCGGACCATATGGGTTGCACACACTCCATGGATTTAGCTCAATAAAGGGCCGATGCAAATGGAGATTCGCCCAATTTAAAGTGACACACAGATTTACAAAGATCTATCCAGATTTATGAACCCCATGTCACACTGTACGGAGGATTTTGAGACGAGCACAGACACACCCAAAGGGCATGAACAATTCATAACAGCATGAAAATATGATCTACAAACACTTTGGTTGTTTGTTCAAAAGCTTCAAAACCGCAGAATCTAAAATATGTAGGTTTCGCCACACGGGGGATAAAAGTGCCCAAACTTTGACATGCACGCAACTTTCTTGCCTTCGACACTTAGCAACCAGAGAGAGAGAACAACGTTGAAAACCACGAAAACGACCGAAATGAATGGCGACCACCATGGGTACCCCGGTCATGGGAGTCCGCAGCCCTTGCAGTGAGCCCGGGGGCTGCGGGGCCAACACACACTCCAACGGGGCTTGTGACAGTGCCCGGGATGGGAACACACGGAGCCCTGTTTGTCTCGCTAAACTCTGTACGAAACACTTGCGAACAGACAAAAGGCTCTTTGTGAGGAAAAATGAAAGAGCGATGGGTAAGCATATACACATCGCCTGCCAGCAACCCCCCCCCCCCCCACACCACCACCACCAGCACCCCACCATCAAGCCTCCTCCTCTCCCCACTGTTATCCTAGATCCGGGCCTGTCATATACTTCCTGCTCTGTGTGGCAGGGGAGAGGGATCGAGACACTGTGTGTAACGCGAGTGTGTAATGTTTGTAATGAGTGTGTGTGCTTGTCGTGTGTATGCGTGCGCGAGTGCGTGTACATGTCCCTCCGCTGGATATGAATGTGGTGTCTCTCTTACTCACTCTCTCCTGCTCTTTATATGCTGAGCGTAAACTATCTCTTTGTCTCTCGCTTTACTGTGTATTCTCTCTCTCTCTCTCTCTCTCTCTCTCTCTCTCTCTCTCTCTCTCTCTCTCTCTCTCTCTCTCTCATCTCTCTCTCTCTCTCTCTCTCTCTCTCTCTCTCTCCTCTCTCTCTCTCTCTCTCTCTCTCTCTCTGTGCATCATTCTCTTTCACTCTGTGCTGTTTAACTCCTCTCTATCTGTCTCTCTCGCTCTCTCTGTTATGGAACACACTCTCCCTGTTGTGTGCACTTTCTCTCCCTCTCTCTGTCTCTCACTCTTTCTCTCTCTCTCATGTTCCCATGAATGTTATTATGAGGTGGGCTTTCAGAAAAGGAATGCATGTGATTGAGCGTGTGTATATTTGTGTGTGTATATGTTTGTATATGTGAATGTGTATGCGTGTGTGTTGTGTGTGTGCGTGAATATGAGTGCTTGTTTGTGTGTATGCCTGCATGTGTGAGTGTGTGCATGGGTGTGTGTTTTGGCTGGGTGTTGACGGTGAACGATGTGTTTCATTGACTTGACTCTGGTGTTTTATTACCATGCTGCTTTCCCCTCCAACACAACAGGAAAGCGCAAGGATTCCTCCAGACTGGAGCAGCTGATTAGAAGCGTATGGTTCTCTCTGTTCCCGTCTGGGGAGTAATCTCATGATGCGTGGGATTACGACAGCGCACCATCGACTTACATCCTCATTTCAATTAAACATTCAACTCTTGAAAGGGGACAAGGAGGATTCACATTGTTGACGCCTTTAGTTTCCTTTCACTCTCCTCCCAGGACGCCACCTCATTAACCCAACCCTCACCCTATCTCCACCACAGGCGGTGTACTCTGAACACGGCCCTATTAGTCCACATTGCTCATGTGATGAATGTGCGGGCGGGGCTGGGGGTTGGGTGTCCTTCATTCACTGCATTTCACCGATCCTCCTCCTACTCCTCCTCCTCCTCCTCCTCCTCTCCTCCTCCTCCTCCTCTCCTCCTCCTCCTCCTCCTCCTCCTCCTCCTCCTCCCCCTTCTCCTCCTCCCCTCCTCCTCCTCCTCCTAGTCCTTCCCCCCCCCCCCCACCCTCCTCCTCTCCTCCTCCTCATCTCCATTCTAGGCTCTCGTCCAATCACAGCCGGCTCAATGCCGACCCCAGGTCAACACTGTACAATTCATTCACTGTCTCCGGCTCTTCTTACCGGCTTGCTGCGTGCGCCCCCTGGCGGGGGGCTCCGGGCCCGTCGCCGCGGCGTTGAAGGGGGCCACGCTGATCATGTAGGGGTGTAGCCCGTCAGGTTCTTCAGCTTCACCCCGCCCTCCGGCATGAAGAGGGTGCGGAGCCGCTCGGTGTCGTTCTTGCGCTGGAACTCCCAGAAGTAGACCTGGAGGTCGGAGACACAGCGCGTGTCGGACAGAGGTACATGATGACATGGCATGACGCACATGATCATAGGTGATGCACGGGGAGGTACGCGTCACTACACCCGAAATTGAGCGAAAACCCAATACACTTCTACATCTATAATTTGAAGGCCTAGAGTTAATGTCTTCTGACAAAGACTCCATTGTAAGTCCAAGTACTTATTGTAGGTTACTTTGGTTAAAAGCATCTGCTAAATCCCCTAAATGTACTGTAGATTGTAATGTCTAAAAAAAGGGTGGAATTGGAACCCAAGTGAGGTAATCATTGACAAAAACCATTCCTCTGGTATGGAATTGATTACTGCCTTGGCTAGCGGTGTTCCAGGTCTCCACTACAAACATGTGAAGGATTTGAGTTTGTTTGGTTTGGTTGGAGAGCTGTAACCGCCGGGCGCAGTCCTCCCCGTACCCGGGGGGGCCGCGGGGAACACACCGGCCCCCCGTCGTGAACACAGCCTGGGTTACAGAGAGCACGGCGCACCTTGTAGCCCTGGATGTCCCCGTTCTGCGCGTCCACGGGAGGGGGCTCCCAGGCCACGTCCAGCTGGGGTCGCGGTGGCCGCCTGGATGGCCAGGTTCTGGGGCGGGGCCGTGGGAACTGTGGGGTCAAAGGGGGG
>NC_082399.1:11794105-11796895 GCF_031168955.1 Gadus macrocephalus
TGTATCACTGTCTCCGATGTCAATTGGTGGCCTTCACCTTGAACTGGTAGGAAGTGAAGGCTTCAGCCTATTGGGCAAAACACAGAAAGTACACAGCATTCACTCTCTGTTGGAAACTGCCAGCCAGGAACACAGTGAAGGAGATAATTAACCTTAGCATTCCCCTCGTTAAAAACCCACCTCCTACTCTTATTAGGTGAGAACTTATTAGGTGAGAACAGAAACCATTTTAAGATAATTTAGTAAAATGTGTTGCATAAAATTTGGGCTTTGTGCTTTTATACGGTACGCCTCATAAGGTATGCTAATCTCATAAAACACAGTCTTTAGAATTTATTGCATTCCTTGTGGGGTCTTTTTTGCTTCTGCCTTGCATATTGAAACAACAACGTGCTAAACAACTTCACTTTTGTTGCCATCTGTAGTCTTTTTCTGCTGTTCTGTTAAATAGATGGATCGTTCATAAAGACCTTCATAAACATCTAGGTACTTTCTTCCCACCGTGGCTCTCCATTCCCCCAATTACTAACTAAATAACACTAACTAATTCATACTAACTTATACTAACTAATTAATACTACCCAATTAATACTAACTCATTAAAAATAACAAACTCATACTTACTAATTATTAATAACTTATTAATACTAACCAATTAATAGCATCAAATTGTTATTAATATAAATTTACATTAAGGGCATTTAGGAGGCTAAATAGTAACTCATTAATGCTACCAAAGGGGGGGCACGATGGTCTTAGCGGTTTGAAAAAAAGTTACAGGTTCAAACCCCAATGTCTTTAACGTCTACCTGGCATCCATGAGCAAGCTACCTAACCCCGACCCCAAACAGAACAGCTGAAACAAAACCCCTTTAGGACTGCTTGATGACTAAGTACCAAGTACCAGGAGTTACAGAGAGACAACAGAGACCCGCTAGGGGCCTACCGGTCCTCTGCTTAAGCCCGCTTGATGACTAAGTAGTGAACAGTACCAACAAGACTCTAGAGACCTGCTAGGGATGAGAGGCCTAGCGGTCCACCACGTAGGGCCGCTTGATGACTAATAAGGGAACAGTACCGAGATGCATAGAGCGACAACAGAGACCTGCTCCAGCCCTGGTGACTAAGAAGTGAACAGTAGCAACAAGAGGCATAGAGACACTGGAGGTAGGCTGGGGGGTGGGAGGCCTACCGGTCCACCACGTAGGAGCTGGCCTCGTGGCTGACGGAGGCCGAGTGGACGGTCCAGTGGTGTGGGGCAGCTCCCTCAGCTGCACCGTGTAGTAGCGCACCGGGGACAGGCCGTCGCTGCCCGGCTCCCAGGACAACAGGACCCGGCGGGCACGCACCTCCTGCTGGGGCACCGTGGGACGGCTGGTGGGGCTGGGGCCGGGCTGGACCGGGGGGGGGCGGGGGGGGGGGGGGGGGGTGAGGGGAGGAGAAGAGGGAGGAGGGTGGGGGGAGGAGGTGGAGAGGGGAGGCGGTGGTGAGGGGGAGGAGGTGGGGGGGAGAGGGTTGGGGGACATGAGGGTGGGAGGGGGGGGGGGCCCGAGGAGGTGAGGGAGGAGGTGAGGGAGGAGGAGGCAGGGGGATGAGGAGACATAACATGGTTAAGATAAATAACAAGGTCATTCTTGACACTCATTTGACATGGGGTCGTTTATGTTCCATTAAAAAACACAGACAGCGTTGACAATAAATACCGCAAAATAAGTGGGGCGGTTAAAAACAAATTAACAAATTGTATTTCAAATATTCAGAGAGAGAAAGGGGGGAAGAAGACAGGGTGCACGGTGGAGAAGAGAGAAATGAAATGATGAAAGAGAGCATGATGATTTATAAAGCATTGCAGACCTGAGTGAGTTTGAAATGATAGTTATTTGACACTGAAGAGACAAGGCATCATCGGAAACACTGAGTGATCGCAAAGCTTTGTTTATTGGAGGGGAAAAGAGGCGCCGTTCCATCAATACCGAAATGAATTGAATTAAAGCGGGCCCCGCTATCGAGCCTAGATTAAATTAAACAAAGTGAAAAATCGCATAAACAAACCGAAAAGTCACGACAAGGACAATCGGAAATATCAAACGCCATCCGTCTCCCAGAGAGACTGTTTGTCTGATGAAAAGGTTGCCGCGTTATGTGGAGGTAGCGGAATAATCTGTTCACACAACGCCTCGAGGAACCCAGATGGGCTAATAGCATGAAACAACTGTATCAGAAAGAAGGAAACACAAAAAAAAAATGAGAAAACTTGACGGCACCAAACACAGCTGCCTCCTCAGCTGCAACCAGAAATGAACGGCCGCGTGTGTGTGTGTGTGTGTGTGAGCACGACGCCCTAGCTCCCTTCTGCCTGTCTGTCTGCCGCTCGCTGCTCAATGCTCAATGCTCTCCTCTGCGAATCGGTCTGCCGAGCGTTCTGCATGAGTGGTAATCCTGTCACGCAGGTTTGTTTTAATGCCTTGTTTTTGGAGACGAACGACACCGGACCGAATTAGTGTTATAATTATACATTTCCGAAAACGATAATTAGAAAACCTGCATTATATAATTAGACCGACGGGGTAATTTGGTTCAAACAGCTGAACCATTACTAAGTATTAACCCTTTGTTTTTTTGTTGTTTTCTAACGACTTTAGCATCGCTATAGGGTGGACTGTCAACACGCACGCACGCACACGCACACAAACACAACTGAACGCACACACAAATACACACACAAAAAAACATGCAGGCTCACTCCCGGATGTGTCATGTGCCGTTTCTTGTGTGTTTGGTATGCACCAG
>NC_082399.1:11796995-11816995 GCF_031168955.1 Gadus macrocephalus
TCAGGGTGTGTGCCTGAATGTGTGTGTGTGTGTGTGTTTAAGTGAGAGGCGGCGCGTGCCTGTTTTATGAAATAACACAGCCAAATGAGGACACAGAGTAGCATTAGTGTTTACTTGAGCCGCTAATGGGAAAGTTCTAATAAAAACTCCATATGCAGATTGGGGCAACTGACAGAGCAGCACAGAAGGAGATTAAACCGCACGCCTTGAATCAAAAGGCTTAATACAATAAGCTGCAAAACTATAGAATGCACTGCGCATAATACATCACACAAACTCCTAATCCACAAAACGAATGTATTGCTCTGATTCTCTGTTTGTGTTTGTGTGTGTGTTTGTGTGAGGAGCATGTTTGCTTGAGGGTGTGTGTTTATGTGTGTGTGTGTGTGTAAGAGAGAGAGAGAAAGTGTATGAGTCTGTGTATGCGTGTGTATGTGTGTGCATGTGATTGTGTGTGCGCATGTACCGAGCGTGGCTGAGTTGTGAGTGTTAGTGTGTTTATGTGTCTGTGTGTACGCACATGCGCGTGTGTGTGTGTGTGTGTGTGTGTTTAAAGGTTTATGTGTGTGTGGGTGCACCGACCTTTCTGCCAGGTGATAGCAGGTCTGGGGGCTCCGGAGGTCTCGCAGTGCAGGATCACAGACATCCCATCAATCACCGTGCTGTCAGAGGGTCCGGTTGTAATGTTGGGAGCAATACCTGGACACACACACACACACACACACACACACACACACACACACACACACACACACACACACACACACACACACACACACACACACACGTGCACATAAACAGATATACACACAGACACGCATGGACAGACACACATACACACACGCAAACACAGAAACACACATACACACACGCAGAGACACACACATACAAAACACACACACACACACACACACACACACACAAACACACACACACAGACACAGAAACACACAATCAGTAATCAAATGAAAGCAGTCATAACCAAACAATTGAGTGCGTGGTCAGTCTGAGGGGGCTGAGTTCAAGATGTTTAGCAGAAGCCCGGAGGAAACTCAAATGCATGCGTTGTCCGTGGCAACCTGCCGGACCACCATTCAGCCCATGCTTTATCCCTTTTAGCTCTGCAGGAGGGGACAGCCGTCACCTCCACGCCCTAACCCCTAGCAGCCCCACTATTATGATAGAGTATATCCTTGTGTGTGTGTGTGTGTGTGTTTGTGTATGGTATGTGTGTGTGTGTGTGCAGGTCGTTTGGATATATGTGCAGAGGCGTCTGGGATAAAGAAAAAATAGAGAACTCGGAAGAAGGAGAGGATGATAGAAAGAGAAGGAGATGATAGTAAAAAGAAAACTAAAATCCCCGCTCGTGAAATGGGAAAATGTGATCCCATTATGGAATGGCAATGAGTTCTATCACTCAAATGGGAATGAAGGACGTACATGTGTGTGTTTGTGTGTGTGTGTGTGTGTGTGTGTGTGTGTGTGTGTGTGTGTGTGTGTGTGTGTGTGTGTGTGTGTGTGTGTGTGTGAGTGTGTGTGTGTGTGTGTGTGTGTGTGTGAGAGTGTGTGTGTGTGGGGGTTGGGGGGGGGGGGGGGGGGGGGGAGAGGGTGGAGAAGGGAGAGTGTAGTAGAGAGAGATGAATAGTTGGAGGAAAGGTAGAAGATGAGATGGAATCCAAGAGAGAGATAGAGAGACAGAGAGACGGAGAGAGATGGAGAGCAAGGCAGCAGGAGAGGGGCACAGAGGTCGAGAGACAGGGGTCGAGCAAGAAGAGAGACTAGATACAAGATAGAGAGTAGGAAAGATTGAGAGCGAGTCACAAGACGCCTACGCGTGAACAATGATGTAACCCTTAATGAAAATAAGTCATTGATCGCGTTGATTAAAAGTGGATTCAATTAAATAAATCAGATATTTATATAAATGGAGGATACCAAGACATTTCTCATGCAATATGAAAAATAATTACTCCCTGAAATATGACCAAAAAATTTTGTTTTCTGTTGATTAGCAACTAAAGACATTTTCTTGATTATATCAAAGACAATAAGGCACAATTTATTTCAAACAAGCATAAAACATCACAAAAACAACAACACGTTTCGCTCACAACACGGTAATTGCAGTGGTGCTCTTTCATGCAGAGACGCCACAGGCTTGTTTCAAAAGCAAAAACTAAGGACATTTCTATTCGGTTATCCGGCAGACACTTTCATCCAGAGATGACTGCAATGACGCTCAGATCAGTCAAGGCAGGTAATTGGGTCCATCCTCCTGTCACATGTCTGTATTTCTCGGAGTGTTGTGTTTTACAATTGAGTCGATTTTCCAGTCACGTGCCTGTATTGTCTCAGTGTTATGTCTTACACATTGCTGCTCCTATCAAGTCTCTCGTGTTAACGAGGTGCCGCAAACACCCCCCCCCCCCCCCCCCCACCGCCCGTTGAAATGTTTCCGTTTGGGACTCCAAAAGGGTTGGTAAGCATTTCTATGCTATTTTTGACAAAAACATATAAGGCTGTTAAACGGGGTAAATTATGTAAAACACAATGGGCCCTATTGACATCCGGCGCAATTGACTTTCTACACTGACGCATGGGTCGTTTCTAATTTGCAACTGGCACAGAGCGTTTTTTTCCCTCCACCGCAATGTAAATTAACGGGGGGACACATGCATATTAGGAACACAAGTCGATAACGATAATGCATAAAATACTGGTAAGTAACGATGTTTGTTAATGTATTGCGTATATCATTAAATAGAACCCCAGTTACCGCATATCATGTGTGTGTTAAGTTTTATTTGGCGAAATGTATTTGAGGACTCAGTATTTCTGAAGTTGTGGAAGAAAACGCTATTCCATGTGTGAATTAGGCCATATTATTTGGGCATAAACTGAGCCATTTGAAGTTTGAAATTCATGTGGTTATGCATCTGTCTCATCGGGGACTGCAAACGTCAAAATATCAACTTGTCAGATTCAAATGCGCTCATGGCTCTTAAAGGGGATGGGAGATGGCACTCTCATTGGTTTATTGCACGTTACGCCCAAACCACACCTACGGGTATTTAGACTACCCGTACTTCGGACCAACCCTTTTTGAAATTTGCGCCGTGCGCCGGTAAAATAGCAACGTAGCCATAGAACCACCCACAAAGCTACCTGCGCTTAGCGCTTCTCACTTGCGTTTCAGACCGTTAAATTAGGGCCCAATGAGTCTACTATTTTCAACTTTTGGCAGAGTGGTGGTTTTCCATTGGCTGCTCACCCTGGCAAAAAGCGAGCAAGACGTAGTTTTGGATCAAGTCTGACCACGCCCATCTAAACTGCTCCTATGGAACCCAATGGGTCGGTTTCTTCTAAAGGTTTGTGGCTGTCATGACTGGGTTCCCATTTGTTTTACTCAAGGAGGGAGTTCTCCTGCTAAAATGGAAGGTTAACTAACCCCCCATTTAATCTTAAAGAAGAAGAAGTAGGAGAAGAAGAAGAAGAAGACGAAGAAGATGACGACGAAGAAGAAGACGACGAAGAAGAAGACGAAGGCGGAGCGAACATGGACTCACTGGTCACGGCCAGGTAGGTGTTGGTCTGGACCTCTCCGGCCGGGTTCCTGGCGAAGCACTGGAACATGCCGGTGTCGTCGGGCAGGAGGCCGTTGACCTGCAGGCTCCCGCCCGCCAGAACCCGGTACCTGGGCATCTTCACCGGGCTGATGGGCACCGCGTCCTTGTACCACACCATGTCTGGAGACGGCACTCCTGAAGAACACAGAGCAGAGCTGTGTCCATCTCTCTGTCCATCTATCGATATGTCTGTTTATTATTGTCCGTGTGTCTCTCATCTCTCTGTCTGTGAGTCTGTCTGTGAGTCTGTCTGTGTCTCTCATCTCTCTGTCTGTGTGTCTCTCATCCCTCTGTCTGTGTCTCTCATCTCTCTGTCTGTGAGTCTGTCTGTGTCTCTCATCTCTCTGTCTGTGTGTCTCTCATCCCTCTGTCTGTGTGTCTCTCATCTCTGTCTGTGTGTCTGTCATCCCTCTGTGTGTCTCTCATCTCTCTCTCTCTCTGTCTATCATCTCTCTGTCTGTATGTCAATAGGTGTTTTCTGATCTATCCGTCTGTCTACCGGCTGTGTGTCTCTATGTACATACTGTATATTGCCATCTATCTATAATAGATAGATAGATGGAAAGAGACTTTAATACCAAAGGAAATGGACATAGTTACCGTCTAGGCTGCCACTCGCCTGAGTGCCGGAAATGGATACAGAATTTATATGTTTTAATATCTATCCATCCAGTTTGTATATTTAATCATTATTTTCTAATCGATATTTTGTCCTGCATTTAAATTTGGCTCATGTGGAACCCCTCCCTTCCACATTAAAGAGATTTTTTCACAGTGATTACACCTGCTCTCTGTTCAACTTACTATGTCGGATGGATTACCCTAATGATTTTCTGGAAATGCTATACTCTCCTCAGCGCGGCTCATTGACCCTGCCCCTATTATATAAACACACACACGCACGCACACACACACACACACACGTCACACACACACACACACACACACACACACACCCACACACACACACACACACACACACACACACACACACACACACAAACACACACAATCCCATAAACAGACACCCAACACACACACACACACTCCCATAAACAGACCCACACACACACACACACGAATAGACACACACACACACACACACACACACACACACACACACACACACACACACACACACACACACACACACACACACACACACACACACACACACACACACACACACACAAACACAAAGAGACACACACGCAGGCACATTGACACAGTCACTGACACAGAGGCACACACACACACACATGCACACACACGCATACGTAAAAAACCCACATAACGCAGGCCTTACCTCGAGCTTGGCACGGGATGTCAACCACTTTCTCCATCTCGGCGGTGATGTGTCTCTCCGGCTCCTTCACAAACTGCGGAGGCTCTGATTGGTGGAGACGGGGCCGCGGAGGGAACGGGCAGGAAGAGACGGGCAGCGTCATATCAGTAACAGGATTACAGTAACACGATGATGCGATCGATGGGCACTCTAATACTCTTTGTATGGATACAAAAAGGCCTGTTTGTACACTGACGATAACATCAGCTGGTGGATAATGCGAAAAGGAAATTGGCATGGGAGGGGATTATTCAGGAGAGTGATAGGAGAGCTATGAGTTTTTCTGACGCAAAGAGGGGGAAGTGACCCATTTTTCTCGTGTTCGGGAATCGAAGTGACGTCCCAACCGTGGGACCGAACACAAAAGAGGCGCAGTTGCTGCCTTGATACACACGGTGCGTTTCGTCCCCACACTCCGCCGTTAATTTGTAAACGGCGACAAACTGTTGTGTCTTTGACGGCGATGCCCTCGAGGTCGGCGACTACGTCTGAGCAGGCTCCCTCATCAAAGACACACGTGAGAACACCTGGTGTTTGAAACACATTCTTCCCTTTGAAAACTTCAAAGACTTTCAGCCACATAAAATAAAAGTGACCGAAGCAATCCTATTCAACTTTTCCCTCACTTCCTCTCCCTTTCTATTTCAAGCCAATGACAACCTTCCCTTTTCCTCCTCCTCCCTTCGCCGCACATCCTCGGATATGACTTCCGCCGTAGTGCACACATCACAGTGCCCAACAACGTAATGAAAATGCCTCTTAGCCATGAAACGATTCATCGTGTGTTTTCCTATCTTCTTTTTCCACATTAGCCTGCGATGTCTGGGATTGCCACAAATACTTAGCCACTGATATATTACAGAAATACATTAAAGATTACATATATTACAGTAGCGTATCCCCAGTTGGCTTTGTGTGATTGCCAACACGACATTCAATTTGCGCACATCATTACTACAGTTCAGCAGCTTCACCCTGAGGACCCAGCGGCTGGGCGATTTCACAGCGCCGCCCGAATGCTGTGTCAAATTTTTATTTTGGTCGTCATATATTGTTCAGTGCAAAGTGATGCCATCTGTGCGCTCCAATGAGTGCACTTTGATGACGCTCCACAAAAGTTTTGGGACTGCCTGAGTCAAGTCTGTGTTCCTATGTATGAACTACGTTATCCCCCCCCCCGGTATTTCACTGCAAATTAAAACAACTCGGCTCTGTTTTGAAGGCATTTTTTAAATGGTGGCATAATTAAAGGTAATCTGTGGAAGGAAGTCAAAGGAAAACACACAACAGATGCACTTTCTACTCAAAAGACCCAAGAGAATGTGAATTGTAAGCATCTCTGGTTCAATTTATTCCGAAGTATACGTCTGTACGTCTATTCACGTCATGTTAATGTCATGAGTTCCTTTGGCTGGCATAAAGGACGTGACATGTTGATGGTGAAATCCTTGAGTTAAAATGATCTACAGCTTCTGACGGATGGCAGGACTATCATGCATCACTTTTCTATCCGTAAGAGCGTGATCATAGAGATTGTGTAAGTGTTAGCCATGCGCAATCCTACGTGACTGTTTAGTAAATTAGTACATGTATCCAACCGGACAGGAAGTGATTTCAGATAAATGTCATTAAGGAACAGCTATGTATGTTGTATGTTGCACGTCCTGGCACTTAATATACAGACTTATTGTATGATGTACGCCCTGGCACTTAAAAATAGTACTTTCAATAGTGTATTGTGTATACGGAGAATGGCTTAACCTAGCGATTGTACGTGCTTGGCATTTGCTCCATGAATATCTGTACTCTACCAGCAGCGATACATTGTTTTCCTTTCTTCTGACAAATGTACTTATTGAAGACGCTTTGGATAAAAGCTTCTGCTAAATTCCCTCAATGTAAATGGCAATGGAAAATAATTTAGGCAGGTGTATAAAGGCACCCTGGCACCTGTCATTTGACCACACCCAATCTCAAAATGACCACGCCCATTATACCTAACCAGACCCATCTTATTTGCCACGCCCTATCGCACAATGACCGTACCTCTTCTCACCGACCACCCCCCCTAAAATGGGCCATGCCTTCTCTCGATAAACCACACCCACTCCCACCAACCACACTCCCACTCTCATCGGCCTCGCCTAGTCTCACTGACCAAATCCCCCTATCACCAATGACCCCGCCCCTGACCTCAATGACCACCCCCCCGATCTCAATGACCCCACCCCCTCTCTCAAAGTCCCCGCCCCTCTCTTGATGACCACGCCCCCTATCTCAATGACCCAACCCCCTCTCTCAATGACCCTGCCACATCTCTCTGTGACCACGCCCCCCTCTACCAATGACCCTGCCCCCATCTCTCAGTGACCCTGCCCCATCTCTCTGTGACCATGCCCCCCTCTACCAATGAACCTGCCTCCATCTCTCAGTGACCACGCCCCCCTCTACCAATGACCCTGCCCCCATCTCTCAGTGACCGCGCCTCCCTTTTCCAATGACCCTGCCCCCATCTATCAGTGACCACGCCCCCTTCTCCCAATGACCCTGCCCCCATCTATCAGTGACCACGCCCCCTTCTCCCAATGACCCTGCCCCCATCTATCAGTGACCACACCCCCCTCTCCCAATGACCCTGCCCCCATCTCTCAGTGACCGCGCCCCCCTTTTCCAATGACCCTGCCCCATCTATCAGTGACCACGCCCCCTTCTCCCAATGACCCTGCCCCCATCTCTCAGTGACCGCGCCCCCCTTTTCCAATGACCCTGCCCCCATCTATCAGTGACCACGCCCCCTTCTCCCAATGACCCTGCCCCCATCTATCAGTGACCACACCCCCCTCTCCCAATGACCCTGCCTCCATCTCTCAGTGACCACGCCCCCCTATTCCAATGACCCTGCCCCCATCTATCAGTGACCGCGCCCCCACGGCCCTCCCTCCCTACCGAGCACGTGCAGGAAGGCGCCGGAGCTGACGGAGGGCACGCTGCTACTCCGCAGCGTGGCCTCGCACTCGTAGAATCCCGCGTCGCTCGCCGCCGGGCTCAGCACCGTCAGACGCCGGTTGTAGTCGCTCAGGCCCGAGGTCACCAGCACGCCGTTCCTCCGCCACGAGATGCCCAGTTTGATGAGCGGCCTGTGAGGTGATAGAGCGGGAAACAGTGAGACACGCGCTGGAGGAGCATGGTGCGAGTGTACCGAGGGTTGGGTGTTCGATCCCACTTCGGCCGCCGGGATTGGGTAATATAATGAATAATACATTGTTTTTACAGCACTATTCATATTAGAAGGTTCAAACTGCTTAACAGATAATAATCGGGTTTATTAATCGTATAATCACCCAAAATACGATGCATGTAAAAACAGCAGTGACACCTCTGAACCAAATAGGATAAAAATATGTCTCAGAAACCATTAGAACCCTAATACATGCAAATTCATGTACGGGTGTTATTGCAAGTATTCATGCCCAAAGTGAGCCGGTTTTCCTAGGTATTCATGGTATTTACTGTTCTTCTTTTTGGAGGAGGAGAGGTGTGGATACATATTATGCGAAATGAATAAATAAACACATTTAATGCTCTACTTTTCATGACGGTTGAGGAAAAAAGCCACTGAAATGTCATCCCACAGGCTGGGAAAACACTCAAGTGGAACCAAAGGCAGAGGGAGTTTTTATTTCCCCTTCCGTTACTAGAGAGAGCACATGGAAACCCACGGCATGAGATATAAACTAGGTCTTACGATGTAAATTGTGTTTTTTGGTGAGGGGGTGGGATAGAGCTGTGCCAGTAAAGGTTGGGTAGGGGACAGGCAGGTTTGGGTACAGGTGGGGTAGGGCACAGCTGGGGTAGGGTAAGGGTGGGGTAGGGGCCAGCTGGGTTAGGGTACAGGTAGGGTAGGGTACAACTGGGGTAGGGTAAGGGTGGGGTAGGGGCCAGCTGGGTTAGGGTACAGGTGGGATAAGATATAGGTGGGGTAGGGTACAGCTAGGCTAGTGGACAACAGAAGTAGGGCAACACAGCGTTTGGGTACCACAGGGTTCAGGTGGAGCACGGGTGCTAACCTGGCGTTGGCCACACACTCCATGGTGACTTCCGAGGTCCCGGTGACCACGCTGGTGTTCCTGGGAGGGATGATGATGGTGGGGGCAATGGGGTCTGCTGGACCTCCCACATCTAAACACACACACGCAAACACACACACACACACACACACACACACACACACACACACACACACACACACACACACACACACACACACACACACACACACACACACACACACACACACACAAAGGTCAAACAAGTCATTTAATTCATCGACAGACATATACTGGGTTCAGCATATAATTAAAGGGTGCGAAATAAGGGGGGGCTTCTCTTGGGCCGAGCCCCACTGATTGACACTTGAGACCCCCTGAAAGCCTCAACTGCATGATTGTGGGGGCATCTGGAAAAATCAGACAGGCAGAAGAAGAATTTCATAAAATGGCGAAGAGGATCTGTGGCGTCTCAGTATTTTCTAAAAATGACAGCAAGAAGAGTAAAGATAACGATGTTGACTGTGATCGATGACCATCACCATACACTGTCTTCCCACATTCCTCTTCTGCCCTCCTTAACACAGATCTACATTGCTGTCTTCAGTGCTTCCTAGTTGCGTTACAAAACAAGCCAACATCACAAGACCCAACGTCGGTATGAACTGCGCTGCGCACTGGGGCTGGAGGTCCTCCATTCTGGAAATAATTACTTATACGGATTCAGTAGTTTGCTGCAAACATGTCAAAAAGAAAACAAAGTTCATTATTAAGATAATTTTGGATCCAAAAAGGCCAAATAATAGTAACTAGGGGCATGCCCGTAGCCAGCAATGAGTTCCCCGAGGTCCGGACCGAAAAATGGAAACTAAATACAAGTGTATAAAGATCAGCGTATGAGGACCTCTCCAATATGAGATCGTTAATTCAGTTTAGACTTGTTACTTTTGTTCCGCCGGCAGCGCTACGGCGATTCACACTGGGTATTTCACACATTGCCCAGGACGCACACATCTAATACATAAGCTGTATGAATAGCAATACACTTATCTTACCGTATGAAGAATAAGAAATTATTATTCTGTGTAACAAAAATAAATAAAATAGCACAGTTTGAAAACCACTACACTCAAAGATTGAGTACAGGGTGTACTTTGCATCCTACTTTCTTTTAGTGACATCTAATCTAACTAATTAGAGGATTCTCTGTCTTCAGTCGGTCCGTCTGTCTGTTCTCGACAACCGTTCATCCGATCGACTTCAGAATTGGCGGGTGTATTGCTGAGAACCCCAATGAAGCGAAGCAATCTGCCCGTTCCGAAACCGGCAGGGTTTTGAAACGGGCATCGCACTAGTCCTTTTAATTCTCAACAGTAGTGGAGTGGATTCCAATGAAATTGGAAAAAAAGACGGTTGCTTACGGCGACCACCTGCTCAGGAACCGAGCTGAACGCAACAGGACAGCTCCGGTTCCCCGCAATAAGATGTGCACTGTGTCATGCGGAACGGAATGAGAAATGGAAAACACACCGTCCAGGCAACCTGTGTGCGTGCAACGAGTGTGTGCGCAGGCGCAGGTGTGTGCCTGTGCGTCTGTGAATGAGGTGCGCGGCCGCTGTCGCCGCGGGAACAGCCTATGGCGGGTATGAAGACGGCTTGAGAGGCATCACGTCTCTGATAAACACACATTGATCCATCAATCCCGCACCCCTGTCCGGGAGGAGGGTGCACACACACCCCCGGGAGTGTGCACGGCTGGCGTGTGTCAGAGGAAGGGCTTTGAAAGGCTGTCATGGCTCTATCTGGGTAATTCTGGACCATTGGACACGCCATGCAGACACACGCGCACGTGCATGCACAGAGGCAACAAGAAACACACACACAAGAACACAGACACAGACGCACGCACATACACACGCACACACAAGTACAAAAACTTGCATGTTCACACAGCTATACACTGTACTATTCACTTCATTGACACATACACAAACACAGACCCACACACACGTGCAGATACGCACATGAGTACAAAAAAAATGCATGTTCACACACACACACACACACACACACACACACACACACACACACACACACACACACACACACACACACACACACACACACACAAACACACAATCAAGTACAAACACCTGCATGTTCACACAGATATACACACGTACATACACACAAACACACACACACACAAACACACACACACACCTGCACACATACAGACAAGTACAAAAAAAATCATGTTCACACATTTATACACACGTACCTACACACACACACACACACACACACACACACACACACAAAAACACCCACATGCATAAAACTCAAAACACAAAAGAGACTAAATTCTACCTTGCACCGACTGAAAAACAATCCTACATCGCTCTACATAACATATGCATGCATACTCAAAAACAAACTGCCGTGCAGTGGGAAAAGTCACTCTGCAAGACAGGGGAATTGAGGGGAAAGAAATTCGACACAACAAATACACTAGAATAGGAACAGCCTTCTGTTTCCTGGCAGGAAGTGGATTATTTTGTATTTTTAATCCAATCCATTCAAACCCTTTATACATTTAAATGTGGCTTCACTGCGAAGGTAAAAGCCCATCACAGAGTATTCTTCATATCCTCTCATTCCCTATCCTCCTCCCCCCATCGTGGTGATGCCTCTGTATCTGTCCCCCCGCCTCTAAGGCACTGGTCGCGGGCCCCTTGGTTGTGTCTGGTGGAGGGGTGGGGGGGAGGCCCAGGGGACATGGTGACAGTGTCAGGTGGCCGTGCTCGCAGGTGGAGCTGCTGCTGCTGCACACAGATACCAGGACACCGACACCGGGCGCACACTGGGGCGGGGAGCATAAACATGCACACACACGGGGCGCATGGAGGGAATGCATACGATCAGACTACTGGGAAGCAGCGACGCACGGGTTAAACGGGCCGCTCACTGTGTGTGTGTGTGTGTGTGTGTGTGTGTGTGTGTGTGTGTGTGTGTGTGTGTGTGTGTGTGTGTGTGTGTGTGTGCGTGCGTGCGTGCGTGTTCGTGTGTGTGTGTGTGTGTGTGTGTGTGTGTGTGTGTGTGTGTGTGTGTGTGTGTGCGTGCGTGCGTGCGTGCGTGCGTGCGTGCGTGCGTGCGTGCGTGCGTGCGTGCGTGCGTGCGTGCGTGTGTGTGTGTTTGTTTGCCGAACAAGCTGATTAATTCACGCCATCGGTCCCTGAGTGTGTGTGTTAGATATGGGTGCACGATGCTCATTTACACCTGCATAAGGGACGTGTGCGGCTGTATTTATATATGAACTGTATACATGCATTGGTGTATGTGTGTCAGTGTGTGTGATGTGTATGGGTGTGTGTGTATGGGTGGAGGTGTATTGGTGTGTGTGTGTGTGTGTGTGTGTATGGGTGTGTGTGTGTGTGTGTGTGTGTGTGTGTGTGTGTGTGTGTGTGTGTGTGTGTGTGTGTGTGTGTGTGTGTGTGTGTGTGTGTGTGTGTGCGATTGCCTCAGGTCTAGTATTATCAACGGGCCTCCAATATTTCAGCCGGTACCTGGGCTTTTTCTCAGTCAATTCCACACTAATATCCCTATTGAGCATCGCGCAATATTGACTCTGTTTAGTTTGCAGTCGTAATTCACTCTGCTGAACTACTTTGCCAGCCGCAATTTCCAAATGTATTATAGAGTAATAGAGTCTCTTGGTTCAAAGTGGGAGCAGTTCATGATATTATTGATAACTATTGAAAAACTGCTCATCGCTGGCATTGCCCCTATGTCTGTCTGTCTGTATTGCACATATATAATTGAATGATTTTACTAGTTCATGATTTCCTTGCAAAAGCACCCGAGACTAGTTTGTTGATATTCCAGCCGAGGCATCGTGCATAATCCATGCATTAAACATGGATCATGGCCTTAAAAAAATCTCCCCAGCAACACAAACCAAAACCAATTACCTTTAACAAAGTTACCCAGATCAAATGATGATTAGCTGTGACCTAATCCAACCTACACACAACAGCGCCCATAGCCACAACCATGACCTATACACCATAACCATAGCGTGTATGTTTCGTTATTCATTCCCCATGCGTGGTGCATCTGCGCTACTCACTCTCCACAGACAAGGTGATTGGCTGGCTGGTCTTGTTCTCGCCGTTCTTGTCGTTGACCGCCTGGACGTAGTAGCGCCCGGCGTCGGGCGCCACGGTGGACAGGATGACCAGCGTGTTCTCCAGTGTGATGGCGCTGGGGAGAGGAGGACACGGGGACACACACTCAGGTTTCCTCTTCACATAAAGACGGGCGGTTTTCATGCTATTTGGTTTCATTGTATCGACGTTTTGCAGAGGTCAGCGAGTCAAGGGAAATCAAAGTGAAAGTAAGAGAAGAAGCATTCAAAATGAAATGTCATGGGCATAGGAAGCATAGTGCACAATGTCGTTCTTATTAATTCACATAGGAGCAGAGTGGATACACAGGACATTCGCACTTTATGTTAAGTATAGTGTCAGATTACAGCACACGGTACATGAATTCAAAAACCCATATTGGTAAATCCGGATGAAAGATTCAAACGCAAACACCCTTTAAGCGATCAATAAAAAAGCAGTGCGTCCATGTTCCACATGAAATAAAATGTGTTTAAGGAAAACCTTCACGGTTCTCCCCCCCCCCCGTCCCCCCGTCCCCCCGTCTCTATGCAGTACGTGTTTTCATGTGTAGAGCCGCTCTAATCACAACAAAACAAGAACGTCGTAATGCTCTGCCATCGACTCGCTCCCTGGCCGAGCTGAAGGCATTAGATATTTTCAGGCAGTAATTGTGCAGTTCAAGTGACGGCGTATTGATTAAACATGTGTGAGCAAACGGGCTTGATCTTTTTTGTTAATGTGCTCAGGATATTGACGACGCTGCTCCATTCCGCTCCTCTCTGTGGCAGACCAGTCCACCGATATAGACGTCCAGGTTGACAACCATAAACGTTCACAGCTCGTTTGCATTCCCCGCCTATTGAGGGGCGGACGCGCTCTAATGTGTTTTGTCAAGGGGCCAGTGTGGAACAATAAAATAATATTCTGGGGAAAAAATGCCGTCGCTTGCTGAAATGTGGCGGGAAAAAAAGACAAGAGATGGCCGGAATCCATTTGCTTAGCAGGTGTGTGTGTGTGTGTGTGTGTGTGTGTGTGTGTGTGTGTGTGTGTGTGTGTGTGTGTGTGTGTGTGTGTGTGTGTGTGTGTGTGTATGTGTGTGTGTGTGTGTGTGTGTGTGTGTGTGTGTGTGTGTGTGTGGGGGGGGGCCAGGACGAATCAATCCCCGATACGTCTCCATTAAGTCTTTCCCTCAAATCTCACTCCTTCTCGTCTCCTTGGCGACCGGTCCTCTCTGTCTTCCCCCGTCGGCCTATCAGAGCCTCCCGACAATCAATGTGGTTTTCTTCTTATCAGGTGGCTCTTTGACCATCCCAGGAGGAAGATGGCTGACTCTCCACGGAGCTCCGCACCCACACCTTCCCGCTGCCTCTCCCCTTCCTTCTTTCATAATTTATTTCTTTGTAGCTTTGTTTCTTTCTTTATTCTTTATCTTTATTCAATCTTATTCTACACCCCCACCCCCACCCCCACCCCCCCCCCCCACACACACACACACACACCATCATCTTCTTCTCTGTTGTAGTCCCATGGAAGTGCTATTTAGTATTCTGTCCTGAAACTGACACAGTTATAAGTGCTCCTTGTGGAAACAACCTTCTTTGAATGAAGAGAGCAAAATGTAATCATATATTGTATTTATATAAATTAAATAGAAATAGTGTGACAGCAAACAGCTGTTTACACGCAGTGAAAACACATCCTGAAGTTCTTAACATTTATAGGGCATTCTGGGAAAACAAGTTATTCAAACGAGAAAACAGAAATCGGAAAAAAATGAAAAAAACATTATCATACTGTTTTTTTCCCACCAGAAAACACGTGCTTCTTCCCAGGCTGTAGAGAGTGAAAGAGTCGGCCTACAACAAGGCCTCGAGTGCCGACGCAAAAACGGCTCGCTCTGGAGATGAAACGCGGGGCGCAGCGCTCAGTTGAACAAATCAACCGCTGCCGCGCTCTCAGCGCTATCTCGGCCCGAGTGTCTTTTTGACTTTTCATTGAATCAATGTCAATGACCTCCCTCAATCGACAGCCCTAGACTTTATCCGGCAAAATCGGAAAAATAGCATCCCCCCGAAACCCACTTGAATGGAATGAAATATCAATAGATAAATAAACAACCCACAGCGTTTGATCTATCAATGGTGGAGTCATGCCGAGGCATTGACGCGTGAAGTCAACGCATTCACTTTTCCCTTGAATACGTTAGCGCGGTACTAGCATCGTGGCTAACCCAAAAAGAGGTCAGTACATCAGCCCAGCGCGGCTTCCTCTGGCTGTGAGAGCCCACGTTGACTTACTGGGTTCGCCGATCCTCGGACTGATTGATTTTCAAATATGTCTGAGGCAGGTCTGGGATGGGGGCTCATTTGGGATTCCTCCTGCAAGGCACTGGCAGAAAACAGTTCTTCTGAAGGAGGCTGGCAGGCCTCAATGGCTGTGGCTTATGATCTGCTGTAAATATTTAATACTAGCTCGCCGACACGTTGACATCCGGGATGCCCGGGCATGAATTATGGATCTCCCTCCGGGACTCCGGGCCGGGCCACGGAGTGTTGGAGCCACTAAATGAAATCCAGGTGATTCCAGGGAGATTTCTTTTTTCATTTTTTTTTTAAAGGGAGAGAGCAGGGTTCAACTGGGTTCAACTTCTTGAGCTCTCGCCCCTTCTGATAAAACCAACGACAGTTGTGGCTAAACTTTGAGATAAATGCTAAGCTAACGATGCCTAGGAGCCATTAAAATGACTCGCTGACCATCTAGATTCATCTCTGGTTTTCAGTGGTATGAAAAGATGCAGACTCTTCACACGCACACGCATTACACACAGTTTACCATTACTCATGGACTTCAATAACACCCCCTACTTGTTCCTCTTGCTGAACTTCTAATGAAGCTTGGTTCAGTGGTGAGCCAAAAGTAACGTTTCCACTATGAGCCATGTACAGTCCATCTGAACTCTTATCCACTGATTAATCTTCCTCAAACACAAGCTAGGGGCGTTCAAAACCAACTGCGCAGCGAAAATGTTAAATTAGGCTAATTATCCTCCATCTCGGCATATCAAGGGACAACGCAGATAGATGGACTTGATAACTGAGAACGAGGATGCTGAGTCTCCATTTATCTCCTAATGCGTTTTCTAAGAAAGTTTGTACACTTCTTTAAAGGTCCCATGACATGCTACTTTAAAGATGCTTATATATAGGTGTTAATGGTCCCTTAATTCAGTATTTGAAGACGTTCAAGAAATTCAGCCTTGGTGCAGAATTACAGCCACTACGAGCTAGTCCCTCAATGAGCTTTCCACAAATTAATTTTTAGAGGCAGGTCAAGGTGGAGGGTGGGGGTGTAGCCCTGAGCCGCTTGCGGCCACGGTACCATGGGCTCGTGTTTACAGTGGCTGTATCACAATGGCGAGGCGCACACAGCTTTTGGCTGTGTTCTGTAAATATTGTAGAACACTCCGGGTGCTCCGGCAGGTGTCCTGGAGCTCTATCTCTAAATAATATCATATTATGCATAGATATCTATATCATATAATATATATTGTCAAGCCCAAAAGCTGTGTGCGCCTCCAGACGTTCTCTGACGTCTCTGGTTCTTCCACTTCCACATCAATCTGAAGTAGACTGAACCACGGCATGGAGGAGAAAGGGATTGCTGCCTGCAGTTGTTGACCGCAATTGTCTCCCGCCGGAGCCCCGCTGTCCGCTGCCGAGGCAGCACCATCTCTCGAGAGCGGGCAGCGGGCAGCAGGGCTCCAACGGGAGAGAATCGCGGGCAAGAATCACTTTCTACTCCATGTCGCAGTTCATGTACTTCAGGGACTCAAAGTCAAAGTTCCTTTCCCCCAATTCCTTCTCAACCACGGCTGAGATAATAACCCCCACTCCGAGTCTCGTTGTGGAAACACCAGAGACGTCAGAGAACCTGATGTGTCATGCGTCATAACACCAACAGCAGAACGGTTATCCAATTAACAAAGAACAAGACAAACAGTCGCAGCTCATTGTCTCATTGGCGGGCCAAATTCTCCGGGCGGGCAAAGCAGATAAGGGGAGGTAACCTGGCCCCTTATGACGACATATGGGGCCACATTCGAAATCGGAAAGTCTGAGCTTTAATTTTTCAAAGGCAGAGCAGGATATTTAGTGCTTGTTTTACACCTAACACCATTTCTAGCTGCTGGGGGACCATAGGCAGCCTAGGGAACTCATATTAATGTTAGAAAACCTCATGAAGTGACATTTTCATGCCATGGGACCTTTAAATAACTTCTATCTTAGTTTTCATTATTGAACTCGATATTTTCTTTTCACCAAAGACACCGGAACCAATATTTCTAACTCGTTTGTCTGCTGATATTATTTCTGCCCCTTCTTCGTCTTTAAACTCTGAATGAACCCTGTTGTCCAGAGGTAAGCTAGCTGCCTGCTTAAGCATGCTGCTTTCTGGTGTGAGGTGCTCTTCACGATTTAATTGAAGAGATACAATTTTGGAGTTACTGATTGATCCAAGTTGAAAATGTTCAGTTATGCTTCAGTTTTTAATAGTAAAATCATGGATTTGACTACATTGCAATTATTATTTTTTTTCAAAAGAAAAGCTATTTTATGCAGGTAGTCCAATAAACTTTCATTCAATTGTTAATTATTATTTAATACATTATTTGCTATTGCTGTGTAGATGTTACTCTCTAAATAACATAACCTTGCAAACTTCTTTTTCTTTATTTTGTCTCTTGGAGCCCAGCCTTACCTTGGATGTGATCATATAACCGTCCTCACCCACTGCACTGTGACCACTGTGACCCTTTGCATGACATTGACGTTTTTTGACATAAAATGCCGGTGTATGATCCGCACTTCAAAACTAGGCGTCTTTTTTTTGTATCTTTGAAGCTATGGCAAATAGAAGTCACGAGAAAAATGTTTTCTTTTTAACCACCACATAAGGAATCTTAGAACAGCCATATTATTTGGATTGTATGAGTTTGCCTCACCTGGCCCGAGACAGACTGATTAGTGTCTGAGGGCGGGTGAGGCCGCACACCTAAACCAGCCTTCCACCCCGCAAACTGAAGGAGAGCTCTGTCATTTCGGCAGCTAACACCTACTCTTCTGGTAACATTGTGCTAATAAAATGGCCTTAACAACATCTACCTGGGTCCTGGCCTTCGTCTGAGCCCGGTAATGCCACCTAGGTGGTGTGTGGCAGCTGCCACCTTGCCTTCCTCTGGGTATAGTGGGCTGGAAGCAGGGTGTGACACCTCAAGTACGCTTTGGCATTCCCTCTGTTTTGTTTACGTCACATTGAAGGTTGCAGACGAGACTACTGACTCATCCATGAGGATTAATGCTTGGATATCAATGCTATATGAATTTGGGACTCGGCCGAAATCATCATAATCTTCGCCTGTATTGCGCCAGTCGAAATCGAAATGTCATCCACGCACGCGGTGAGTTCTTCCTCTTTTTCTTCTTCACATTTAATGCAACCTACAGTACCGGAGTATGTAGAACAGGATCTAGTCACTGTGAAGTCCCAGGACAACAAACTGCTCTATTCACACACGGGCTCAATGGGACAATACATTTATACATTACACATAGGGAGCAGGCAAAGAACCATCGGTTTTATGTCAGTATCGGGCCGGTTTGTGAAAGAGGCTCATGTCTATTATATTTTAGATACTTATCTGACAGCAATCTAAACTGCTAACTATAATGTTACCATGGTAATATAACAGACACATTTGTAATATGGTTTGATTATGGGAGAGCCTGCCAGAAAAAAAGTGAATCAATCTAACAAAAGTGCTTGAATATGTATTCCGAAAATATGTGGGCATAGCAAGAAATCTGCAATTAGGGTTGGCAGCAATGATGGAGATCTGTAAATAAACTGTGATTTGTGCCAGTTTACCAGTAAGTTACTGCTGAAGCACCAGCTGTGTGCTTACGCTACAAGTCTGTAGTTCACAGTGGCAGTGTGTTGGAAGAGCTATGGGGCCTACTACTGCACACACACACACACACACACCACACACACACACACACACACACACACACACACACACACACACACACACACACACACACACACAGGCACACGCACACAGGCACACGCCACACGTGTGTACGTGACTATGCGTACGTGGTATACAAACACACACAAACACACACATGATACACACACACACACACTCACTCAAACACATGTACGTGGTACACACGGGGTGATGAAATTGAGTTTGTCAGGTTCGTTCTCCTCCACTGGAGCCATGCGGCGCCTAACCTCCGCCCAGCCAGTCTACAGACCTTCATTACCCCCCTACAAATGGCAGTGGTGGGCTGCCCCCCCCCCCCCCCCCCTGCCAGCCCTCTACCCAGGAGACCAGAGATATCGCTGGGATCAAGTGGCTCTCGGGAGAAGGGGGGGTGGGAGGGCAACGTCACCCCCGTGGCTGCAGCCTGCGGTCGCATAGCAGAGACACGCAGACAAAAGGAAAGTGGTGAAATGAAGAAAAAAACGAACACAGGGAAAGAAGAGAATATAAATAGGTGACCAGAGGAGGAGGAGAGGAAGAGGGAGGGAGAGAGAGAGAGAGAGAGAGAGAGAGGAGAGAGAGGAGAGAGAGAGAGAGAGAGAGAGAGAGAGAGAGAGAGAGAGAGAGAGAGAGAGAGAGAGAGAGAGAGAGAGAGAGAGAGAGAGAGAGAGAGAGAGAGAGAGAGAGAGAGAGAGAGAGAGAGAGAGAGAGAGAGAGAGAGTTCAAACAGAGACCAGCTCGCCCGCTGTTTAGCGGGTTGCTCAG
>NC_082399.1:11824784-11829784 GCF_031168955.1 Gadus macrocephalus
CAGCTGGTGTTTATACAAACTACTGTCGCCAATAACAATTTAAACAATTCAAATATTAAAATATTTACCACTGGAGAAATATTAAAAAGCGGAAGTGGAAGCGCTTCCACACTAGCAAGTCGTTCCAAACTCTGAACGCTGCAAACGCTAGGCAGCACTCTAGCCAGCACTCTAGCCCCATCGCCATAGGACGCGACTCGCAAGGAAGTGTTCTAGCATGGCTGCAGCCTTCACTTTGAGGAACAGCCACTCTCCCTCGCCCTGTCCCCCTCCCACAGACACACTATCTCTGTCTATCTTTACATATGTTGCAGAAGGCCCCTATAGCAAGGTTTCTTGCTATAATGAATATAATTAACCTTTCCTCTGCGCCGCGGCCCCAGACGGGGATGAGCACTCAGCGGAGTCCGAGCGCCGGACAGAGATTGATCGCCGTCCTGGCGGACAGTGGCGGACCTTTAGGTCTTTTTAATTACCCCCCTCACACACACACACACACACACACACACACACACACACACACACACACACACACACACACACACACACACACACACACACACACACACACGCACACACACTGCCAGATCACTCACACACACACACACACACACACACACACACACACACACACACACACACACACACACACACACACACACACACACACACACACACACACATAGATCACAAATACACATTCACACACACGCACTGGAAAAAAGGAGGGAGAGAGGAAGAGGTAGAGAGAAAGATAAGAGAGGGAGAGAGTGATAAGAGAGAAAAAGAGATACAGTGAGATGAGGAAGAGGTAATCAAAGGTGATAGGTGGGAGGAAGATACATAAACAAAAATGGACATGAACAGTTGTGAGGGAAGACGGTGCGGAGATGGACGTCTGAAGAAATCCATATATATGGCTGTTGATACAGTACAGAGCACAGAGCCACAAAAGATGTACGCTGTTATGACAAAGCAGCCCAGACGAAGAGACTGACAGCATTCGATATACTGCCAAGAAATATGAACTCATTGCATGGGGCCAGGTATCAGCTGACAAGCGTATATGCAACAGCGAACCGGTTGAAGAAAAGTATCATTAAACACCTTCTAAGTACAATAATGATGGATATATAATAAAAAAAGGCTTTTACATTTGTTCATGGTTAAACTGAATCATAGGCTAAGATTGGAATCCCTCAAGGATTCATTTTTTATAATATTCGTCATATAAATGACTTGTTAAATCCTATGATATGCATGCATATCATAGGATCACACGTATATACGGAGTATACGTGCGACCTCACAACTCACACATAAATATAAATAAAAAGAACAGAAGGCACCTGCCTAGACACACATACACATACACACACACAGACACACAATAGCATTCATACAGACATCAAAACAGCACACTGCATCATCTCTCTTGCTATTTCCTTCCTGTTTTTCATCCGTTGTCATTTTCTTTTCTCCATTCCCTCCTCTACCCTTTTACCAAGCTTTTTCCCTGCAGTTTTGGTGATTCACTCCTCTCCTACTCTCGCCAGGGGGAGGAGAGAGGGAGAGAGAGAGAGCAAGAGATAGCGAGAGATCAAGAGAGAGGAAGAGAGAGAATGAGATAGTGAGAGAGAGAGAGAGGGAGAGGGAGAGAACAAGAGAGAGAGATAGCGAGAGAGAGACAGAGTGCACAGGGCAAGTAAGAGAGGTAAAGTGCGAGAGCGAGAGAAGTGCTGCGTCCTCGGGCAGAGGATAATAGGGCTAGGGGAGAGAATGTGAAGGTGAGTAGTGGTGAGGATGTCAGTAAGTAAGATGTCTGCTTGGTGCAGGTGGTGACTCCATTTGGGTCATACGGTGGTGGAGGACTGCTCCCATTGATGTCTGCTGACCTGCCACTGGTGGCCATGTTGGAGCATAAGTGCACAGTTTAGGGCTCGATCCAACGGGAGCTTCTTCCTGCATCTGTCTGACAACGGGCCTTTTCGTATCCCGCCTCACGTATCTGAGGTCCGGGCTCTTCTGAGTGTATGCATCTCTCTCGATGGAGAAATGGACTGCATCTTGAATCTTAAAAAAAGTATGAGTACGTGAATGTGAAAACAGGTACCGTGGATTTCTATTTCTCTTTCGCACAAGGGAATGTCCTTTGAAACCCAACGACCCGATCGTTAATTCAATCCAACCAGCCAAGGTTGGTAGTTGTTATTGTCCACAAACAGCGGTGGATGGATACAAGGGAAGGATGTGCCCTTCAGCACGGTGGCTCGCAGCCCCGACCCACAGATAATAATGGGATCATTGTTAACAACCGTGTCATTGATACACTGTTACAGTCCGCACCGCAAGATTATATTAGCCGGCAGTTGATAATACTCTTCCTGATTGAATTCAAATGTTATTTTGTTATTCAATGTCCATGGCTCCCATTTCATTGGATGGGGCTGTTGGGGGAAGGGAAGGATCAATGAGCAATGACTCCCGTTATATCGTATATATTCAGAATCTGGGCGTTAAAGCCATTGAGGCATTTTGCTGCATTGAGACTCTCTCTATCATTGAGACATTGACACAAAGTGTTAATTAAGATAACACTCATTCATATATTAATTATTATAAGATATATTATCATATGAATGACAATTTTAATAGGGCACTTGAAGGGACACACGTTTGTTTGTGTGTTCTCCAGGCACAACGAACACGATGGCTAAATCTGATACGCAGTGATAGGATGTTTTACTCAGTGATAGGCTGTGATATGATGTGATAGGCTGTGATAGGCTTTGATACGATGTGATAGGCTGTGATACACAGTGATACTCACTGATAAACCGTGATGGGCTGTGATATGCATTGATACGATTTGCAGGGAAAGAGTGGTGGCTTTTTCCGAAGCCGTGTTCTCAATTACCGAACATAAACGCCTACTCTAAATGTAAATGCCGTCGTGGGTTTCATGCACTCACAGAAACTGAATAAAACACGCAGGTATGGATACACGAGGACAGACGAAATGACACACCATTATGACATAAATAGACCAAAATAAATCTAAAATAGCAAGTTTTAGCTTTTTCCAATTTGCAGCCAAAGCATGGCTTTAATAACGCAAACTCCAAACCCGAACGACCGACGTTAATCGATAAAGATACACATGGCGCTGCGGGTTCCGAGTGGACAGGAGCTAAGAAATAATGTGTTTAATAATTTGGTATTTGACATTATTTTAATGAGATGCAGGCAGCGATACATGCTTTGCACCGTCCTGTATAGGGGCAGGAGCTTGGGAAACAGAACTCCCACCATTTAATCAGCACTCGTTACTTTGTTTGGTCGTCACTCTTGGCTTGGATTACACGGTCAAATCGCCGCTGACAACCTCCCAGGCTTCATCTTTCAATTAATCTCAACAATGACAAACAACGACGGCGGAGATACACCAATCAGGCCAGTGTGGTTGTGTGTGCAAGTGTGCATGCCTTGTGTGTGTGTCAGTAAGGATTATAGGATTGATATGATCTCCCTTTTGTTAATTAAGTTGTCTTTTAATTTAGAGATAAAGGCCTTGAAATGATTATGTCGGATTTTCACGGAATATATTGGGGAAGACATTGTGTTAATTTGTGTGTGTGTGTGTGTGTGTGTGTGTGTGTGTGTGTGTGTGTGTGTGTGTGTGTGTGTGTGTGTGTGTGTGTGTGTGTGTGTTTTTGGATTCATGTTGATCTTGTGCATATCTGACATGGCTTGATGAAAGCCTATTCTCTGCGTTGTGATTGTCTCTCCCACTCTTATTCCTCAAATAAATGAACATTCCAGCAGTTATGTGCTGAAGCTCTTCCTAGCACACTCACACCCTCAACCACAGGTGTTAAAAACCCTTTCAATACGCTTCTGAGGCGCAAAACAAACCCATGCATGCACGCACACAGAGACACACAGAACTAATACAAACCGTTCTTGTTTTATCTTGCCCTGCCAACACCCACACATGCACACATCATACAGCCCTGCCCTAAACCACATGTTCAATATCTTGTACCTTTAAGACATGATATATATAGTGCCTTAAAGGTACAATATGCTAAATGGTTTGCTTTGAATTGTGCTTTCAAACACATCCTGTCATCTGGACGCCAACACTAAGGCTCCACGGATGTAAGGGGGAACAGTTTGAAGCAGCAATCTCATGCTCAACGTAGACAGGAAATCGTGCATATTGTCCCCCCCTCGTGCAGAAGACTCTCTCTCTCTCCCCCTCTCTCTCTCTCTCTCTCTCTCTCTCTCTCTCTCTCTCTCTCTCTCTAACTCTATCCCAATGTCTCTCTCCCATCACCCGGTATTGATCCTTTTCCAGGGAACAGAAGGTCGCGCTGCCTACGGTCGGTATTTAAAGCCACCCTCAGCTGCAGGGGACCTTTATCATAACCTCATTAACACCGGCCCCCCACGCCTCACCTCACACAGCCCTGCACCGGGGGGGCCGGGGACGAGCCGAGGGCCACACACACGTGTACCCTGCCGAGCAAACACACAAGTCATGGCTTTTTCTAACCAACAGCCAGTAAGCATTTTAACCACACACACACACACACACACACACACACACACACACACACACACACACACACACACACACACACACACACACACACACACACACACACACACATCCAATCCGACACTTGATCAGCAGCTCAGTCATGCGCCCTACCGCTAAATTACTCACTCCATCAGCCAATCAGGGGCTGGCTCCTCGAGGCAGCCGGAGCTGCACTCTGAACCCTGCAGCATGTTACTGCAGACCTGATCTCAAGTCTGCTTTTATCTCCTTTGGGGGACGGGTCAGCTCCATCAGCAACCGTGTTAACCACCTTTTTTCATCCCCACGCAGATGGACGTACACACACACATTCTCACGCACGCACACACACATGCACGCACCCTCGAACACACACACACACACACACACACACACACACACACACACACACACA
>NC_082399.1:11834784-11847276 GCF_031168955.1 Gadus macrocephalus
TCTCGGGACCGGGCCAGCGCTAGGTAGCATGTTGATGCTAATGAACGAGGGGACAGGTGAACGGATGGTTCTCTATGGGCGATTCGTTAGTGCTGACCCGCTAGCCGCGCTGTCTTAGCTTTAGCGTGAGAGGCCCCAGCTCACCCCTTGTGCAGGGTTAGAGTCGCTGAAGGAATAGATAAGGCTAGTTTTGTAGAATAATAGATGAAAGAGAATAGGGGGATTTTTGTAATAGAATAGATAATAAAAAGATAACGGTTGTTTCTTATCCTGCCATTGTTTCATGTTGTGAAGAAATTCCAGTCAGAGCATTGACCGATGTGTTAGACGGCAGATCTAAGGGGATAAGAGGTGAACGATAGCATGCAGTGTGTCATTATGTATATTTTGTTTTATGCGTACATGCACGTATCGTGCAGACACATTAATGCCGTACATCAACGTCGAGGGCAATCGGCGACGGCTTGTGTGCTGCTGTGAGGCTCAGGGAAAAGGGAGCGATCAAGCCTGAGGCTTGAAATCACCTAGACAACGGCCACTCTTTCATAACCACAACAATGCTAATTATGTATCAGGCACTTTTCCCTCGCAGGTCTCAGCAAAGCAATTGCCGTCTGCAGACAGCCTTGTCTGGAAGGAGACGCACACAAACACACAAACAGACAGAAAGTCAAGGAAAAACTCCAACAAGCTAGCAGCCAACCAGAGGATCCGGTTTAATCCTGAGAAGGAACGCCGCGGGGAACGCATTACCCACCGCATGCCACCGCCATCGCATTCAACGCTACGCTGCAGAGACACACGCAGGCACAATGAAGGTTCACAACTATGCCAAGGGCAGGGTGTTCTGCCACAGTGTGCATATGAGAGCGAGTGTGTGTGTGTAGTTTTGTGTGCGTGTGTGTGTGTGCGTGTGTGTGCATGCGTGCTGTTGAGAATGTGGGTGACTGAGGGGTCGTGTGGACGAGAGGGGGGGGGGGGGGGGGGAGAAGCAATTACTACATGATGGAGCACCTCATTTGCATAATCCTTAACGTGCCAGTTTAGTTTTGCAAGTTGTGTTTGCAATTGTTTGCGGTTTTGTGTGTGTGTGCGTTGGTGTGTGTGTGTGGGGTGTGTGTGGTGTGTGTTTGTATGTGTGTGTGTGGGAGGGGGGGGGGATGGGGGGGTTACGACTGTGTGTGTGTAAGTGTGCTTGTATGTGTTTGTGTGTGTGTGTGTGTGTCTGTGTGTGTGTGCAAACGCGTGTGTATGTGCGCGATCATCGCCCCTAGTGTGCAGCACAGTCAGTTAGACGCCATTAGAACAGCACCAGGTACAAATGCCTGCCCTCGGGTCGGACATCCATAATTCAGCAGAACCTCGAGAATTCTTTCCTGAAACAACGTCAGCCGTAAATGGGGACCTTCTTACTCTATTTCGTACTTTTTCTATTTCTAATAACAATTGGTTAAAAATATCTCTCTCCAGGGAGAGATTGTTTGAAGTTTCGGGGATATCACGCAACCGACTGTGCAACACAATCTGCCGTTCACGCCAGCGTTGCCGAAGGGCATACATGACAGGAACGAATGGTATTGCGTTTCCGCAATGCAGATAGTTGTGATTCCTGTTGACTGCCGAGAACCCAACAGCGGGAATCGCCGGGAAGGTTCCGGAAGGTTTTCCGCACAGAAAAACAACAGACGTTGGAACGGTGATTGACACGGGCGCTGGGTTCAAATTCCGGGCATACGCTACAAACTCTGTACCTGAACTGTACCATATCCGGTGCATGTTGGGACATACGTTTCCCGAGAAGCTTGACCCTCTCTCGGACGCTGCATGCGAACGCTGCCCAGACAGAGCAGATACACGTCGACAAACACACACCTCGCCACCGTTGTCCCCAGCTGGTGAGGTCAGAGAGTGTACTAACAGGCACGGAAAGAGTGTTAGAAGATTGTTCAACATAGAGTGGAAAAGGGATTTTACCCCCGTTTTCGGGGGTAAAATCGATGGGATTAGATGGAATCTATGGGAGTAGTTGACTTTGTTGATGATCATTTGACGAAATATTACCAGGTTAATGGGGAACACATCCAACTTATTCCAGCACCTGCGACAGAGACATGCGGTGGACTGGCGGGTGTGTGTAGCATCGAGGGATGCAGATGCCAGCTCAAGCAACAAAGCACCTGTAAAGAAAGCAGGAAACCTTGGTAGCAGCATTTTCATTAAATCGTTGTTCCTCAAGACAACAAAAGAATCACAGATTCTGTGACATATAACATCGCAAAATACATGGTCCCCATCCATAAAGAAGAATAGGGGGTTTGTTACGATGCTAAACACGATGGGAGCATATATATTGGTTATTTTCGTTTATTTGGAGAAAAGATCTTGTTAGAACAAATCTAGAGCCAAATCGCCAAGGCCTAAGGGAAAACACACTCTTACTACTTCAATCTAACTGTCTGCATCCCGATAGCCCCTTAGAAATGCTAATTGGAAGGTGTGATTTTCTGTTTTTTTCAATTCGCACCACGCCAACGCATAAGAAAAGCATATAGACCAAGTCTAGACTAACTGGCACCGGAAAAGCAATGTTGGAGTCCAACTCAATGTGTGATAATCCATGTGTACGGATTATCCAAAACAAGAAGACGCTAATGCAGTAGGGCTGCTCTTTGACCGCAGTGACTGCTCACTCAGCACGCCAATGAAATGAGCGTGTCAAACACCCTGGATCAGGCTCACACAGAGGAAGGGAGGCGTGAATTTATGCAGCGATGGGAGATGCAAGACACGCGCAACGCAAATGAGATCCATCATGTTCCAAGCGATCGACCTGTACACTCATTCATATACATCGCCTCGCCCTTTTGACCCTCCAAAGTTGGATTATGATGGAGTGTGTTTTTTCAAGTTCCGTGTGTTTATTGGGTAAGCCGTGTCAGGCCACTTCGTCCTCAGTTTGTAATCTTCGATCAAATGCTAAACTACCGCTTGCTTCGAATGAGGAGCCCCTTCCGCCGACCCCTGGAGCAGCACCTGAGTGCGCTGAAAAAAGCCTTCCACTTTGCAGCACCCTCAAACTATTTGAAGTGGGGTTAACCTTCAAGGTCAACTTTACTCGTGGGAGTTTGTTTCTCTAGGCATGCTTAAATCCTTGAGCCCAGCCTTGATGGAGAACACTGCAGGAGCTTGTTGCCATTTCGCCACAAAAATCACCAGTTTTCTTGTTTAAGAGTCTTAATCCTTTGCCTGTTTCATTTTATGTGTCTTGTGTAATTTGTTGGTGTCTGTCATGTGTTGCTGTGATTGTGCTGCTGTCTGGTCTCTCTTGTGAAATAGATGCTTAACCTTAATGAGATTTCCACAAACACACACACACACACACACACACACACACACACACACACACACACACACACACACACACACACACACACACACACACACACACACGAAGTAAGGATAATCGATTGACTTCACATAATTACAATGACGTTCACAAGTGTGAGTGTAGGAGAAACAAGAGTTGTTGACTTGATTAACAGTAGCCTTAGCACAAGCTAGTGGCTAGTCACACACACAGTCACACACACACAGTCACACGTACACCCCCCCCCCACACACACACACACATACACACATACAAGTGAGTTCGAGGCTGAAGGCGCCCAGCAGGCTGTTTCCCAGTCCCTGGAGGCTCTGGGCTCTGCGGTGCTAGCCACTAGCTACCGCTCTCTCCTTGTTAAACCCCCAGGAGCCCAGCGCTCTCGGGCACATAATACATATTTCAGCTGCAGCCCAGGGGCCGGCTAACACACACACACACACACACACACACACACACACACACACACACACACACACACACACACACACACACACACACACACACACACACACACACACACACACACACACACAAACACATAAATAAACACATAAAGACAAACAAACTAAAAATACCCCAACACTCTCGTGTGTATGTTTAGTATGTTTTGTGTGTGACTAACTTTCATACTTCATACTGTTTACTTGACAGAACTGCAGAGCAGGCTTCTGTATGTGTGTGTGCTCGCGTGTGTGTCTATATGTGTTTGTGTGTGTGTGTGTGTGTGTGTGTGTGCGCGTCTGTGTATGTCTGTGTGTGTCTGTACATGTGTGTGTTTGTGTGTGTGTGTGATTGTGTGCCTACATTAAACATATATCTGAAGAGACATCTGCATGAAGATTCAAATTAGCTCAAATAATCAAATAATAAATGAACATAGACATAAACGCACACACACCAGTTATTTGGCAGTGCTTATTTGCATTACTTAGTTAAAAAGTTGCTTGCCTTGATATCACCACACATTTCATGTGTGGAAATGCACGGTGTGTGCATGTTTATGTGTGTGTGTGTGTGTGTGTGTGTGTGTGTGTGTGTGTGTGTGTGTGTGTGTGTGTGCGCGTATGCGTGTGTGTGTTTGTGTGTGTGTGCGTGTGTGTGCGTGTGTGTGTGTGTGTGTGTGTGTGATGCATATCCAGATATGATCTAACTGAGTTGCTAATGGCCCCACAGGGTGTTCAAATCTGTTCCACTGTCTGTTGTTATTGAGCACACCTGCCTGGCTGTGTGACTGTGTACTATTGTTCGACTGTGTGTGTGTTTCATCCCGGGGATACACAGTGTAAGCCAGCTGCTTATACTGATCGCCACTTAAAAAAATATATATACTATATACACACACACACACACACACACACACACACACACACACACACACACACACACACACACACACACACACACACACACACACACACACACACACACACACACACACACACACACAGAGGCACACACACAAAAACACACAAACAAGCAGACACAAACAAACAAACAGATGAACGCCTAACACTGGCACGTTCAGCCTGCAATTAAAAAATAAACGAAAAACCCCGTTCAGTCATGTTGTCTTTCGCAGGAAAGTTCTAGAACATTTCCTGCATGGGGTCATGTGTGAATGGGAACAGGGATCCAAATCCTTGAAATTTGGCCAGCCATTTTCCTACCTCAAGATCTAGTGAATGAAAGCATAGAGGGACTAAAGGGTACCATTCATCTGACATGAGTGGCCTTCCCCATTCCGCTGATGATATATATCAATCTGCAAATGTTTATCTGAACAATTTTATAAAATTTCAATAAAGCTTTTTTTGCTTGCAAACCATCTCCTTTTTCATTCCGCTCTGTTTTATAGCGGCTGGCATCCATGAGTGCATTATCGCCCCCTGCTGGACGGTCCCTTAGCCCCTCTACTCTTGCATTGCTGTTTCTTGTGTGAAACGGAAATTTTCCAGAACGTAGCTGCTAGTAAAACTCACTATTGATACCTTTAAGGTTATCCAAGTGATATACGGAGATCTGTATGTCAAAGAGGCTTAGAAGCCAGTCTTTCTATGATGTGCCTTTCATGGAACAGCATTGATGCTCCTCCATCTTTCTCAATGAAATGCGTTGGCCTCTACAACGCATTTTTGTGTCGTTCCTTTTGTATTTTACTGCCGAGTCATTCATCTCCGTCAGATGGCAATCCATCAAAGCACTCTCTCTCTCTTGTTGGATGCATACCCCCCCCCCCCCCCTCTCTCTCTCTCTCTCTCTCTCTCTCTCTCTCTCTCTCTCTCTCTCTCTCCTCTCTCTCTCTCTCTCTCTCTCTCTCTCTCTCTCTCTCTCTCTCTCTCTCTCATAGGGCCACAAGGGCCCCATGCATAGGGTTCAGGGGACGTGTCTCATGACAGGTGCAGATGTAGCGTACTCAAACCCTGCTGAGGTCCCAGGAGGTGTTCTCATAACACATGACCACTGTGTTGTGTTTCCTGGGTCAAGTCATCGTCTCTGTGCGGGCCGTCTCCCACAATGTCCAAATTAGATTCCCTTCACTAAAACACATTCAAACTGCTTTTTACACTTTTTAATTTTAACATTCTGGGTAGTTGAAAGCTCTCCTAACACCATCTGCATTTGCATTACATTGAATAATTTAGCAGTTGTTATCCAGGAGGACTTGTAACAATTCCGTTTCTAAACTTCGGTTATAGGGTCTCTTTGATGAGGCCCAAGAGAAACCTCTTTACATAAGTGGTACATTCCTATTTTTCCCTCTAACATCGCGGCGGACCTCTCACCCTCCTCCACCCCCCTCCCATTACTCACACACAACTCTTAACCTATTTCCCTCAACTTCCTGCTCCTCACTGCTCTCCCCCTCGCCATGCGCAAACACCATCATGTTCTTCAGCTGGTGGTGGGTGGATGGGCCGGTGGAGTAGGGGGGGGGAACGGGTCTGGCACGCATCAATCTCCCCCGCTAAAACATTAAAGGCCCCTGCTTCCCTAAACAGCCCAGGCCAAGGGGGACGGCGGCTCATAAATCTAGCGCCTAACCTTTAGGCGCGACAGGCTAGCACTTTCTGCGCGCCTGCTTACCTTTATCACTCACTCTGGTGGCGTGCTGCTCCTCACAGCCGCCGCGGCTAATGCCCTACTGGAGACACACTAAGAGGCTCACGCTAGGCAGCCCTGCTGCCCGATGATACACTTTTAATAGGGCATCCGTGTGTGTGTGTGTGTGTGGGATGGGGGCTGTGTGTGTGTTTGTGTGTGTGTGATGGGGGCTGTGTGTGTGTTTGTGTGTGTTTGTGTGTGTGAATGAGGCTGTGTTTGTGTTTCTGTGTGTGTGTGCGTGTGTGTGTATTTGTGTGTGATGAGGCTGTGTGTGTGATTCTGTGTGTGTGTGCGTGTGTGTGTGTGTGTGTATGTGAAGGGGCTGTGTGTGTGTTTGTGTGTGTTTCTGTTTGTGTGTGGACCCCTGTACGTGTCACTGAGTTAAGGTTAGGAGCGAAGCCTCAGGAGAACACCTCAGGAAAATACACAAAAACACTTTGGAACGTAATCCCCTTCCTCTATCATTTCCCACACGGCTGTGCGTATTTGCATGCAGTCACGCACACCGCGTGTGTGTTTGCGTCAGGGCGGCACACACGTGCGCGCTCTGTGACGTGCGTGGCGGTGGGGGGGAAAGCCGGTTTAATTTCCCAGAAGATAGAGGGAATAAAAATCTCCTTAGCGCGCGGCCTGAGCGCACGGGGCACGGCGCGCTGAGCAAATGATGCCCATTATGTTCATCGAGGATAATCAAATCCAGCATTACGGGGCCACAATATAGCCCAGCGGGGGGACCCCGCGGGGCCGGATCATATGGGCGAGAGAGAGGGGGCTCCTCGGCAAGGAGCTTCCCCTGCAGATAACCTTCACGGTGCGGCGATGATCGGAGGTCAGGACGCCGCAGCAGCAGAGAGCCGCAGCTCAGAGTCCCACCGCCTCCGTCTGCCTCTCTGGGTTCACCGAGGCACACGGCACGGCCCGTTCACCGAGGGGATTCTGGGAGCTCACGACGACTTGGGAACGACATTAAGAACCTCGGGCGTGACGCCGGGGAGTGCATTGCATGGGTTTGGAGAGGAAGGTGTGTGTTTCTGTGTTTGTGTCTGTGTGTTTGCGTCTATTTGTTTTTGTGTCTCACTGTCTGTCTCTCTGTGTGTCCGTGTGTCTCTGTCTATCTGGGAGCTTGTCTGTCTGTCTGTGTGTCTCTGTGTCTGTGTGTCTTTGTCTGTCTGTGTGTGTCTGTCTGTGTGTCTATCTGTGTCTATCTGTGTGTGTCTGTCTGTGTGTCTGTATGACTGTCTGTATGACTCCCTGTTTGTCTTTGTGTCTCTCTTTGACTGTGTGTATCTGTGTGTCTCTGTCTCTCTGTTCACCTGTCTCTGTGTCTGTGTGTCTGTCTGTATCGCTCTGTCTGTGTTTGTATTATGAAGGACAAGACATCTCCTTGTGACGAGTTCACACCATCAACCATTCGACATGTGAAACAAGGGTGGAAGAGGAAGGAGGGATGAAGGATAAATAAACTAGTTGGAGACAGCAATAAAAAGCATTCACACACACGCTAGGTTCACAAACACACACACACACACACACACACACACACATGATAGGAGCACTCCTGGGTGACCTCAGTGACCTCGGTCGCTGGGGTACAGGGGTGTACAGGGCGTGTGTGTGTGCACTGCTCCGAGCTACTGAAAAATTAACGCGGTGGAACAATGTTGTGTGATGCTCAATTATATATGGACAGGTGCAGTGGGCGGGTGAAACAGAGAGAGGAGGAGATGTGTGTGTGTGTGTGTGTGTGTGTGTGTGTGTGTGTGTGTGTGTGTGTGTGTGTGTGTGTGTGTGTGTGTGTGTGTGTGTGTGGGGGGGGGGGGGGTGTGTGTGTGTGTGTGTGTGTATCTGTGTGTGTGTGTGTGGAGGGAGGGTGAGACAAAGAGAGCACAGAAAGAGAGCTAACAAATGGATACAGATAGAGCGAGAGTGGGAGGGTGAGAGAGAGATAAAGAGAGTGGAGGGTGAGAGACAGACATAGAGAGTGGAGGGTGAGAGAGAGAGAGAGAGAGAGAGAGAGAGAGAGAGAGAGAGAGAGAGAGAGAGAGGGAGAGAGGATGTGGACCAGTCGCAGCAGTGATTCATTACAATAGGAAGGACATGGACTGCTGCTAATGTTGAAGGCACCATGAAATGAAAATTGACCTTTTCAGCACGTAGGCTTATCTCCTCATTGGTATTCCCCACTTATCTCTTTTACATAAAATCTTCACATATGATCTCCTCCCGAGCTCTGAGTTCTTGCTTAGATCCATGTTTAGACGTTTCCGGAATAGAATTTAATCGTAATCAACCCATTTTTGTGTGTTTTCTGTGAGGTATTGATCTATTTTTCCATGTTTTCATTCAACAACAGCATGTGTAATTCACGGTACTTCTTCACACACTCTTTCAAGATTCCTTACTTTTTTGGAAGATGATACAAACTAAAGAAGAGGGTGTAGTGGGTAAATGAATACTGATTCACTTGAACACAGCCCAGCATTCCCACAAACTATACACAAGCACGCCACCCTTTCGCCCGTACAACTCTATTTATGAATGGGCCATTTCCTCAGTGTTTCATATCACCTACTATTACCAAACAAGAATAACTAATAAATGAACGCCAAGACACCTTTAAATCACAGGTTCAGTGTGGGCACGGATGAAGGCCTTCCTCACGAGTAGACAGAAATGAATTAAAAATAGTACTTTTTACCCGTATTTTCACTGGGGGTGGAGCGGGGAGGGAGTGCTCTCCTAAATTGCCACTTAGTGCGGGGTGATTAGTGGAGGTGAATTCATGGAGCGTTTGATTGCCCAAGAGCTTCTGAAGGAGGGACCCATTATCTCGAATCTCGTGGCGAAATGTTGTTCACCGTTGAGCATGTGAAACAATTACACTCTGTAGCCTCGTGATGGTGCTTTAGAGGAAGAGGGGGGGAGAGAAAACACCTTCTCTAGCGCCGCGCCATCGGCACACAGTCACTAGAATGGTGAGCCGTCACATGAAGTACGCGTGAGGAACAACTGTTTTCGTGACTCGATCATGCAGCACACACCTCTCCACTCTCTCTCTGTTCTCCTTTTACCCCGAGTCTATTACGGTCTCTTCCATTGTGTCTCTCAACGCTTCTCTCTCTCTGTTTCATCTCAACCTGTCTTTCTTGATTTTTACTGTACCTCTCCCTGTCTTTCTCTCTCTTTTTGCTCTCTCTCTCTCTCTCTCTCTGATATGGGTTGCGGGAGCCATATTTTCATTTTTATGTTAATATTTACATTGAAGTATATTCATCTGTGGAGGTTTGTTGTGACTCTAAGTGTGTTTACTGTGTGTTGTGTGTGTGTGTGTGTGTGTGTGTGTGTGTGTGTGGTGTGTGTGTGTTTTAGTGTGTGTGTGGCGATATGTGTTTCTATGTGGATTGTGTGAATTTCACTGACTTATTCACCCTAAAAGAATATGTGTTTGTCTGTTTGATTTATCCAGATAGTCAACCCCGCTCACCATACACACACACAAGAGCACATGCACGCAGAAAAACATGATCACACACACAGATACACACACAGATACACACACACACACACACACACACACACACACACACACACACACACACACACACACAAACTGCCGGGATCTTTAAGGAAATCCGCAGTAAAACAAATTGGCATGCACTCACACGCCTCCATCATCCATCCCTCCCCTCTCTCCCCCCCCACCCTCCTTCTTCATGTCTGTCTGCCTGCCGCCCCCTAGCTGCACACACACACACACACACACACACACACACACACACACACACAACACACACACACACACACACACACACACTCACACAGACAAACACAAACAAAGACACACACACACACACACAAATAAACACACAAACACACACAGACACATACACATACAGTTCACACATTCACACATGTACACTCAAACACGCATGTGCACACACACATACACAGATTAACACACTCATAAATACACACACACACACATTCACCGACAGACACACACACACACACACACACAAACACGCGCGTACAAAAACAGACTCACGCAAACACACACACACACACACACACACACACACACACACACACACACACACACACACACACACACACACACATATACACAAACAAATGCTTTAGGTGATATATATTATATGTCACACAAACATAAAAACAGACACACACACACACACACAAACACGCGCGTACAAAAACAGACTCACGCAAACACACACACACACACACACACACACACACACACACACACACACACACACATACACAAACACCCCCCCCCCCCCTCCCCCACACACTCGTCCTTACTGAGAGGAAGGGTAAAGTCTGGAGGTGCTACCGCTCACTAAGCCAATAGCTTCAATCTAGACGACAACTCCCCATGTTAATCCACTATTGGCTCGTTCACGCTGTTGTCAAGGTCGCCGCCGTCAATGACTCCTGGCTGTCCTCCGACCTCACCAATCCCCCCCCCCCCACCCCCGCCGCAACCCCCCCCCCCCCCCCCCCCCCCACCCACACACACACACACAATAACAAATACACACACAGACACACAAAGCACTTCCCATTAGGGATGTGATGTTTAACAGCTGCCGCGTTCGTAAAACTCACCCTTTAACATAAAGCGCCCGGGCTTTAACTGCGGTAAGCGTGTGAAACTCAAGACGCAGGCGTCGTTCACGACCCGGCCAGCATCACAAACCAACAGTGTCACGGCCCGCTCCCATTGAGCTAGACGCTCCCTGAATAACTTATGAATAAACAGAGCGGAGTTTTAGTGCCTTCGCTCCTCAGTGGCGGCGCGGTCTTTGTTTACAACCGCCCCACTCAACAACAATGTTGTGGTTTTGTTGTTGCTGATTCCCCCCCCCTCCCACACCACAGCCGCTGAGGTCAGAGGACAACTCGTGGCACCCTGGTGGTGTTCGTCTGAGTCCCTGTTAGTTATTCAGAAAGGGAAGACGAGGTGGCAACCACTCAGATCGGCCGTCCAATGGGCTCACGGCTCACGTCCTCATTTTCTGATGTGTCTTGTTTTGGGGGGCGCACACAATAGTTGCCGACTGAGGACTATGGATTGATGGAAAATAACAGGACACGAAGAATGGAGAGGTGTGAGGGGAAGAGGAACAAATGCTTCAGGTGATATATATTATATGTCACACAAACATAAAAACACACACACACACACACACACATTTGTTCATATCCCGAGGAGTGCTCTGACTTGATGTCAGTGTAGTACAGTGCTCTGTATTAGACCTCCCTCTGATGTTTTTGAGCTGATGTGCTTGTTTGCATGAGTAAATGGACACGTATGTGTGTGTGTGTGTGTGTGCGCGTGTGTGTGTGTGTGTGGGTGTGTGTGTGCGTGCGTGTGTGTGCGTGTGGGTCAGTATGCGCGCACGAGCACAAGCTTGCATGTGTTTGCCGGGTCTTTCTTGACACCAATCCCTCGTCAGGCTATCCTACCGTTTACTGAGTTTCCTAGCTGGGGCCCCTCGCAGCAACCTGTGGCCCCCGCCAGTGATTGGCCCCCAGACGGGCCCCCCTGCCCTCACAACACTGAGTCACGGCCAAGCCGGAGGGAGTTCGGGGCCCTTTGTGTGCTTGCGTGTGTGTGTGGGTTGATTTTCTGTATGAGGGTTTGCTGCAAGTAGGAGATCTAAACGGTGCTTCGCATTTCAGCCAGCGTTGACCACAGAGGGAGGTGGCTGTTGACCAGTCAGACAAACACGGCTGGGAGGATATCGCTGTTGCCAAACAAGGGCCGTGATTCCCTTTTTCATCCGTAAGTTTAATTTGACAATGCAAACTTATTAAACTGAAAGTGAGAGGATCTGATTTATGTGGCCGCTTGAATGCGTTCTGGGCCATCGACTGTTATGTCCATTTTCGTGAAACATAAGTCACACAACTGAACACGTCATCTAATGAAGTTGAATAGGTATAGAAATAAAGAAAATCTGTAATATACTGACAGCTAA
>NC_082399.1:11847376-11864876 GCF_031168955.1 Gadus macrocephalus
CGGGGGTGCCAAACGATCGCTACAGGGAGAATGTGATTTAGGCCCCCTTGCACCCTATGGTGTAGGCCGACTGCACTGCAATTGAATGCAGGAATGCAAAATGTGACTATCCGTAAAGATATTTATTAACACATTTGAAGGCAAGAGGGGATGAAAGAGGCCATCTATCCCACTTGCAATATGCAAATAAAACGACTCATATGTACGTTATTTATTAACATACAAACAAATGTATTTCCTTCGAAGAACCCTGTTGATGCATAAAAAATTGAATTCAAGATATTTTTTTTGCATTTTGTAGAAGCTGTCATTGATTCATTTGGGAGCGTTTCCTTATAGCTCGACCCGAGGCTACGCGACGCAAGGCTACACAACATGAGGCTACGCGACGCTCTATTTGTTTTATGTATTGTTGTTAAAGGGTGTTCTTGTTGTACGGTACAGTTGTCTGGTACAGTTGTGGAACGTTGATGTAACGGTACATCTATCTATCCATATTCTGTCCCAGCATGCATTGCTCCAATGGTCAGCTGAAACAACCCCTGAACAACCCTGAACCCTCTTGACACATGGAAACAAATGTATGCCATTTGTTTGTGTACAGTGTGTGTGTGTGTGTGTGTGTGTATAATCACATGTATGGTGTGTCAATATATTCACTTTTTGTGCGCACGTGCAATGCAAACAACGGGGGAGGGGGATTGGGGGCACAAGAATAACCAATGACGCATGAGGTCCATCGAGGGTGGGATATGTGTGTGTGTGTGTGTGTTTGTGTGTGTGTGTGCGTGCGTGCATGTGTGTGTGTGGTTGGTATAGCCAGGTTAAGTAAGTAAGAGATAAATATTCAACAGCAGGTGAGCAGCAGCGCTAGGGAGCAACCACGACAGTCCAAACAAACAGCAAGCTTGGACCGGCTGGAGCACACGCAAACACACACTAACACACACACACACACACACACACACACACACACACACACACACACACACACACACACACACACACACACACACACACACACACACACACACACACACACACACACACACACACACACACACACACACACACTAACACCCTGGCACTCCAAATTGGAGTAAAACACACACCAGCGGTCCCAAGCCAATTTTTACTGATGGTAAGACAACAGAGGCAGAACCATGCTGGATACCCATGGGTCAGAGGAGGAGTGGAGGGGAGGAGAGGGGGAGAGGGGGGAGAGGGGAGACGGAAGAGGAGGGGAGGAGGGGAGAGGAGAGAGGAGAAAGTAGAGAAGGGAGAAGAAAGAAGAAGTGAGTAGAGAGGAAGAGATGTGCTAGAGGGGAGAAACAGAAGGAGCACCGAGGAGGGAAAGAAGGGAGAGAGGGGGCGATGAAGAGAGGGGAGAGTAGGGGAGGAATGGATAAGTGGAGAATAAAAAGGGAATGTGAGGAAAATAACTAGATAGGAGAGGAAGAGGAGAGGAGAGGAGTGGAGAGGAGAGGAGAGGAGAGGAGAGGAGAGGAGAGGAGAGGAGCAGAGGGGAGGCAGGCTGTGTCACAAAACAAGACGGATGACTGCTTGGTATTTATAACATCTCTGTTTTTCGCTGTTTGCCTTCCTCCGGCATGTCAAACAAGCGCTTTGACTTCCTGTCTCTGCCCCCTTATCCCCTTCAATCTCATCTCAGCGTCAGGCCCACCCCCGCCCTCCCTCCAACCTGAGAGAGGGGAAACAATAGGTAGAAGACACAGGAAGCTTCCCAGAACCGACCCCGGGAAGAGAGAGGGGCAGAGATCTGGATCGATGGAGGCGGGGGGGGGCCATGGCTGGGAGGGGGGGGCACGGAGTGAGAAGGTTGGGTTCGGTCGGGTGGGCGAAGGGAACGGGTCGATTGGAAGGAGAGGTGCAGCGGCCGGAGAGGTCTAGAGGTCATAGCGGGACATTTTGTGGGAGGTAATGTGTTCCAGTCAGGGGTTGAAAAATAGCCATGTCACTCTTCTCCCCAACCTTCTCTCCCTCCCTCCACCGGCCATGCGAGCAGCCCCTTACTCATATGGACACGCAGTCAGTCATGCACACAGACACACACACACACACACACTCACACGCACACGCCCACGCACACAAACATACACAGGCATCCACATTGAACAATGACATGTTCCCACTCACACGAGAGACTCCCTTACACATTCAACAAATACAACAACAAGCTGCTTTATGAATGCACGCACACACAAGCAAACACTACAGTTTCAATGGAAAGTTGGAATGTCCTTGGAGCGGTCAAGTGTCTATTATCACTAAAGGCACTGCACATACTGAAAACATACTCTGTCCTTGGGGCAAGACAACACGGAGATGAACAGAAAGGCCTTTCGCTAGCACCAAAAGATAGATGGTCCATTATTTTGGCATTATGATTTTAAACTGTTTGTTAAAAATAAAACAATCAGTTGACTAATTTGAGACAGGGGCATTGAGTTGTTGGTTAAATGTAATACTTGCCAAGTCATTATTCTTCATAGTGTCACAATTCACACTTTTGTTGGGAACTGGAATTTACTTGATTGCAGAAATAACCGCTAATTAGATCAGCATGTTGTCATAGTGATCGGAAAGAACACAAGAAATCCCCCATTTTCACCAACAATAATAATTTAGCATATTCACACCTTTACACTCATCCAGGCAGAGATGACAGCCAAAAATAAGCCTCAGTAAAGCAGACAGCACACTTCAAGAGGAGTCCGATTTTATTTGGCCGAGACCGAAGCAATCATTTGCAGAGAAACTTGTGTAATACTCGATGTGATTTCACTTAGGTCACTGAATGTTCCATTTGTTAAGACCAGTGGGGTCGCGATGCTGCTGGGTAAGACCAAAATAAATCACGCCTACCTTAGCTTTTATGACTAATCAAACACAATGTTCACAACTGCAGACGTCAACGTTTTCTTCAAGTTACAAAAAGTGCGAGAAAAAAAGTGCGAAATATCGTAGTTTGTTTGTTCTCTCCACAATAACTCCATTTTGTTCTTACGACCACACAGAACATATTTTTCGCCTTAGGTTTTCTGAACGCTAACATACTCCAGAGGCTGTAATATGGAGCTCCTCTACGCACTGCTCATATCACGTGAGAATTAACCCACCTTTTCACTGAAACCACTGATTACCAATATAAAGGCCCTAACGAACGCGGCGTTGACGTCAATGCTGGCTCATGCGGCCAGCATTGTTCTCTCGTCCGTTGTCACCTTTGACTGCTTTTCTTTATTTATTCTTAGCTTCAACGTCTCGCGGGCCTCGACAGCCCATCAAAGCTAATGAGTTGTTTACTAGATATAACGTCACAGCACAGGGCGGTTTTATGACCACCAGATGTAGGTGGACTTTTTTTTTTTTCAGAGCTCCGAGACTCCAAGATGGCTGACACTGAAAGTCATAAACCGCCGGCTGATAAATTGCGAATCATTTTGGACTCGGTTTAAGTCTCTGTTTGTCTCGAGGTTTGCTTGCAGCCCCACCGTCGCTATACCTTCTAGCTTTTATTGGAGGGGGAGAGTGTCTGTTGTTGGTAAGCGCTGCAGAACCGGTGAGAGCGGGAAGAATTTAAAACTGGGGAGAAGGAAGAGGGTTATTCTCCTTTTTTGTGTCATTGCTCATCAAACTAGACCAGGTCTTAGCGTTTTTGTTCACACAGGTAAACACACACACAGTCAAAGACTGGAAGATACACACACACACACACACAGACATACACAAACCTAAAACAGAAACACTAGTAATTTTTTTAATTGAAAAAACTAAACAAGAGATTTTATTGTGCACTTGCGAGAAACCTTAATGTTACCAAAATAAAGATAATGTCGTACAGCCGCTTTTGACGTGTAGCTTGTTTCTCTGAAAAAATAAAAAATGGCTCTTAGGATGCAAATCCCAGCCCTGCCATCGCTGGCCGCATCTTCTCGTAAACACATGTGTCATAGGTCAGAGGCAGAACATGCTCGACAACTTCTGGACAAAAGAGAGAGACAGACCCAAAGTGAAAGAGAGACAGAGGGAGATGAACAGGGGGAGAGAGAGAGAGCGAGAGAGAGCTAGAGAGCGAAAGAGCAAAAGAGCAATAGAGAGCAAGAGAGCGAGAGAGCGGGAGAGAGGGTGAGAGCGAGCGAGCGTGGGAGAACAAATTGTTGAATACAGATATCGGCTGTCTAACCAGGTAGTGATGGTGGGAGATGCTGGTGATGGTGGTGGTGCCTCCTGTCTGAAGCTCTCCCTTTACCACTTTTGACAGCATCTCAGTGTTTTGTGGGATCGGAGAGAGGCCTATTCAATGTTGTCTTGCCGCAGCCGCGCAGGCTTTTAGCCCAAAAAGAAATAATGAATGAAATGCTTCCAAACATTCAGAGATGCCGTATATCGGGAGCACTGTGGCTCCTCGCACACCGACATAAAAACCTGAGGCCATTTGCCGCAGCGCTCAGAACATTTTGTACTGAGGACTTCTACTGGCGGCACAGAGAGCAGAAAAGATACCGTGGAATAAAATGAGATGAACCGAAAAAGAAAGTGTTCTTAATAAACCTTCCGGAACATGTACTTCATAACACGTTGGGGATGAAGTCATCATCGGCCCTGAAGAGATTAGGGTGAGAGCAGGAAACGGTTCAGACCCAAGTCTGTGAGGAGCCAAAATAACAACAGGAAACTTTGATTGACTTATATTGCCTGTGCGTGTGTGAGTGTGTGTGGGTCTCCGTGTGTGTATGTCTCCGTGTGTCTCTGTGTGTGTGTGCCTCCATGTGTGTGTTTGTCTCCATGTGTCTCCATGTGTGTGTGAGTGTCTGTGTTTGTTTTCATGTGTGTGTGAGTGTGTCAGGTAATGTCCATATAGCATTTAAGATGGAGGCAATGAAAAGAAGACGAGACCCAGGAAAAATGTATACTGATTCATTTGATGCACTGTTGCCGTGGAAAGCCATTAACTTGATCAATCACTGAAAGCTGAATGAAATTGATGTAATCACAACGATTGAATGGGTGTTCACTCCGGACTCAATCAGAAGACATTGTGGGGACCAGAATGGAGTCACAGCTTTGTGAGTGGAGACACACGGGAGCAAGGTTGTTACCTTTACTTTGCTAACCATTAATCTTAAAGTATTATGGATGGATTGTTTTAAGGCTATAGCATAGCAGAGCATATAGAAATATATATTTATAGGTGCTACATCTATATCATACCTGTCTGAGGGAGAGGACGAGATAGAAAGTGAGAAAGCAAGTAAGAGGTAGTGTTAGAAAGTGAGTGAGAGAGAGTGTGAGAAAGCAAGAGAGAGAGAGCGAGGTGGGGTTTAGGGGTGTCTGTGTGTGTGTGTGTGCGGGAGGGGGGGTGACAGTGTCCCCATTTTGTGTGAATCAATCATACACAGGATGCAATCCTGTCCACCACAGGTAGGCAGGAAATGAGATGTAGGAAGGCACATACACACACACACACACACACACACACACACACTCGAACACTCACACATCCACAGACAAAGAAAAACTCACACACACACACACACATACACACACACACACACACACACACGTACACACTATGAACAGATCTATGTGTCTTTGTGTGATGGGATGGGACGGAAATTGAGCAGGTAAGGGTTGGCCCTCGGAGATTGTTTTGTCACTGAACCCCCCCCCCCCCCCCCCCCGCTCCTGTCTCCACTCAGGGAAGATTAATTTAAACCAACTGATGAGATGTCAGTTATTGGTTCCGTTTTCTGTTGGCCAATTAAATGGTTTCTAGCCAGGGCCGACTGCTGTGGTCAGTGGTTTTGTAGTACACAAACACACACACACACACACACAGATGATCACACACTTGCTCACACATACCACCCCACACACACAGATGATCACACACCCACACAAACTTTTGCACACCCACACACACACACTAGGGCTGCTTGATTATGAAAAAAATCATAATCACGATTATTTTGGTCAATATTGAAATCACGATTATTCAAATGATTATTTTTGAGTTTGAAAACATGATGTATTTATTCAGCATGTCTCTTCCAAGAATACTTTGTAACTGAGAAGTTTGGAATTTCGCCATAAAAAAATACACAAAATGGTCAAAAAGAAAATGTTAAAATCTAAAATAAAGTACAGACATTTATCCAGAAAAATGTATTATATTCGTTTTGTGTTCGTATGATGCTAAAATTGAAATCGAAACCAAAATTCGATTAATCGCCCAGCCCTAACACACAGACACACACACACTTTTTCAAACACACACACACACACACACACACACACACACACACACACACACACACACACACACACACACACACACACACACTCTTCCACTCTCTTTTGTCCCACGCAGCATGCTTGTAAACGGCCAGGTTGTGACTGGAAGGCATACATAATTGAGAGACTAGTTGTAAGATAATCACTCTGATTAAACGGCAGTGATGCTCTCTGGCTCCATGGACCCGTAGACCAGCTAAACGGGGAGCGGACCTGAGGAGGAAAGGAAATACAAACAAGGGCAAAAGAAACCTCGAGCAGGAACCATTTGGCACAGTAACTATGATGCAGTGCAGGGGATAAAGGAGGTAATACTTAGCATCCTATTGGTTGACGGGTTCGGCCTGCCAGCCTGGCCCAGTCTGTCATTACACAGCTATGTTCATTAGAGTGTGGTATAAAATAATGAGGACTTTGGAGAGAATTATGTATTTTTCGTTCATGCAAGGGGAGGGGCTCTGGAAGGGGGAGGGCCTCAGGGAGGGGGAGGGGCTCACGGAAGGGGAGGGGCTCGGGAAGGGGGAGAGCCTAACGGAGGGGGAGGGGCCAAGGGTACGCAAGGGAGTGCATGGGTGGCTCTGACCTGATTTGACCGTATGGGAGGGAGATCCAGACTATCGCTTCTATTATTGCTACCAGAAGATTGGAACATGGGTGTTTCTCATGGTTTGAACATAACAAAGCTGTCTGTTGATCAGGGCCACTATTTATCCAAAGGATTTACAGTATATTTACTTGAGCAGATACTATGTAATCACTTCTGTTTGGTTTGACATTGATATTTTCAGAAATGAGGGGTAGCGATGAATCAGATTTGAAGTGATTATCATAGAAGCCAAACTTAAAAGTCCCCATGCACAACGCAACATGGGAGAAGGAACACAAATACTGCTGCTAAAGCAAACAACAACAAGAACCGCTTTACAGTGAAGTAGGACAAAATGATAAAAACAACGTCAAAATCCCCGACCTGACAATTCGCTAAGCGTCTGCCAACGTTTCCGGCCAGACCATTCAGAAGAACGACTTTGCTTGTGCCTCAGGCTTACGTCTCACTGGACGTTGACACAGCACCTGAATGTCAATCCAGACAAGAGTCAGCCGCTCTGCCTTCCAGCGAAGGCGTCTCCCTCACAGAACCTCTCCATCAACATCGACAACTCTGTGGCGTCCGCGGGTCTGTCGCCAAGGCACCTGGGTCCGCGTGACACTGGACGACCGGCGGTCCTTCGCTGCAAACATCCCTGCCACGGCCCGCTCCTGCAGAATCCTGCTCTACAACATCAGGGGGATACATCCGTTCCCCTCACTCAGTAGGCTCCTCAGGTGGTCGGTCCAGGCTCTTGTTACCTCACCTCTGGACTACAGCAGCCCGGCTGGTCTCCGACCTACCCAGGTTCTCCCACAATGCACCACTCCTCCACACCCTGCACTGGCTACCTGTGGCTGCTGGAGTCTGACTGGGATTCCTATTGTTGGATCAGGACAGCAGAAAACTTTCCCCTGACATCCGTTGCCTGCTGAAAATTCTCTGTTCAGACTGCATCTTGGCCCAGGAAAAAATAAATATATACCCTGTAAACTTTCTTTATCTTTTGTTTCTGAAATGTTGCAAAGGGATGCAATTTTCTGATTTGATTAATTGTCTGTACTCACATGAATCCGACAATTTCGGTGCTGTATCTTCACAGTTGAATGCGTTTATTGTCAGTCGCTTTGGATAAAAGCCTCAGCCAAAAAAATTTAACGTATTGTAATCACAATCACATCGTCAGCATAGGAAAGAACAACATTTATTTTTTAAAATAACAAAGAAACCATTGCACAGCGAGGCTTACAAACCGCGAGCACACACACACATCTGACCTGAACCACCACTGTTTTATTTAACATCTTTCTTAGCAAAGCAAATCACCTTTGCCAAGTGATTCACCTTTGACATTCAGGTCGCCGTACATGAATACGTAAAGAGGCTGAAATTAATACTTTAACTCTCAAGTGGGAGGAATATTGAATAATTCATTGGTTGTTGTATTTCCATCGTGATTTTGCCATTCTTTACTATGCAAGAGCAATGCACACCGGCCTTGGGTTCCCCCCTCCCCTCCCCTCATCTGCCTTTGCCTCCCCTCCCCTCCCCCCAGAGCACTATCATTAGAATCCAGCTCCTTTTTAACAGCTCCTCTCGCGCCCCACTGATACCATCGCACTCTCACTCTCACACCCTCACTTAATCCATTTGCTGCCGCTCTCTCTCTCCCTCTCTCTCTCTTTCTTTTCTTACCGGCTTGATTAAAGGATAGGAGGAAGAGTTTGATGGGTTATGAATAGACATGCAAATATCTACTCTTAAATTGAACCGCCATGTGATGCTTTTCTTTTGTTCCTCCATATTCATGGTTGCAAGTAAATGTTCTTAAATCCTTCCGTTAGTTTGTATTCGTGATTGGAGAAAAAAAAATAGAAGCACACTGCAGAGTTCTATTAGCGTGCAATTACAGGATCCTTGTCACTCTTCCCTTCATCCTATCATGGTGACTCAGGAGTACACAAGCCCATTGGTTTGGGCACATTGGTCACATGCACGCACACGCGTGTGCAGTGGAGCCAAAGTATTTTCTTGTCAAGAGGAGGTCAGAGGAGAACAGTACTGGTGATAAAACGATGGCATGGGTGGTTGTTGTTAGGATCATAAAGATGATTTACAACAGACAATGTGGAATGTGTTTGGTAAGTGTATGCGTGCCTGTGTGCCTGTGTGTGTGTGTGTGTGTGTGTGTGTGTGTGTGTGTGTGTGTGTGTGTGTGTGTGTGTGTGTGTGCCTTTGTGCATGTACATGTGTGCGGCTGTATGTGTGTGTGTGAGTGTATGTGTGTGTGTGTGTGTGTGTGTGATCTGAATTTGCTAACCTCAACATGGGCACAAGGATTTATGAGTCTTCAAAAAAATGCAGTGTCTGGTTCCTTCACCACTGCAGGGAGTCTCGTCCAACGCCAAAAAAACCACACACACACACACACACACACACACACACACACACACACACACACACACACACACACACACACACACACACACACACAGTGACACACACACTTACACACAGTGTCACACACACATACACCGTGACAAACACACAAAGACAAGCAGAGACGCAAGGCTGTTAAAGGAAAGTGGGTTTCCCGCATACACTGTCACCTCCCTGCATGATCACAGTCCCCTCTGATAAGCTCCTAAAACAAATGCTCTCATTCTCTCCTTATCTCCCTCGCTTTATCCCTCTCTTATCTCTGTATCTGAGTCCATCATCATCATCTTCATCTCTGTCTCTCTCTCAATCTCTTTCCTTGTCCCTCCTTCTCTCGCATCAACACACACACACACACACACGTGAACACACACGTCAAAGCCTCCCTAATGCACCTGGCAGTCTCATGTGCTCCCCTGCTGTTACCTAATACTTTTGCATGCCAACACAGCCCCAGGAACTAGGAATCCATTTCCTCATCCGACCTCACCTCCTCTGCCTTCCCTATGCCAGTATGAACACACGTACACACACACACACACACACACACACACACACACACACACACACACACACACACACACACACACACACACACACACACACACACACACACACACACACACACACACACACACACACTAATACATCTGTGTACTCACCGAGACCCAAGTATGGAACAAGAAAGAACAAAACTGTGTGTGTGCGTGTTTGCATATGGACGTGTGTGTGCGGCCGAGTACACCCGTCGCCACCATCTCTTGCGTCAAAGTAAACAACTCAATAGATTAGGAGGATGAATCCATAGCCGCCATTGAATAAATAGCTCTACGGTTCAGATGATTTCCTCCCTGCCAAGGCAAACAACAACACGAGAGCGTCCCGCTTACACAATAAGCCACTTGTCCACGAGTCCGCCTTTAAACGCGTCATCTTTCGGGGAACCGACAACACACCAAAAATCCTCAAACCCCACTCCCCTTTGGAATCGTCGGACAAAATGGATACCGCGGTCGCACTTCAAAATGCGCTTCAAAAATGTGGCGCTTGGCACCGTCATGGCGGCTGGCAGAGCGCGGAGCACTAAGTGCTTTTGGAAATTTACAGAGGCTAGCAGCGAGATGAGCCGCGGCGCCGGCGACGCTTTACCAAAATTGATGGTTTCCAGACACAGGAGCCGCCTCCGTTCTCGCCCCTTGGCCAGCGTGGGGCGGGGACGGGGGGGGACGGGGGGGGCCGGAGCTCGGACTCAATCACACCAGCCGCCACAACAACAATACCCGGGGCCTTGCCAACACACAATAAAAGCAGGCAACATAAACAAGTTATTGTTTTTGGCGTCCGCACGCCGGAGCGTCTAATGTGCCTGGGAAGGGGCTGCAAGCGCGCATTACGACCCAGCGTAAAGCGGTTAGGAGCCCACTTAGGCTGCAACCTGAAGCTCCCCATCTCTGCTGGGATGCGGTAATGCAGTGGAAATTAGCGCTACGCGGGAACCAAAGCATCGCTAACGCTGTCCCGTGGAGCCCAGAACACTGGAGAAAAACACCCTCCTCTCTTCTTCTGTCTCTCTTTCTCTTATCGCAAATGTGCAAACTCGGCACTCCTATCCATCACCTTCCTCGTGCACCCACACTCCCCCGATATAATAGAGCTATATTGGCTATAAGGAGAGGGAGGGAGGCCCCCTATACATGATAAATATTCACAGAAGCTCTCTTTGTTGGTTGCGGCTTGTGACATCCTTTGAGAGCAGGGGTTCTGAAAGAATGCTTAAGAAGTTTGTGGAGCTGTTGGAGCTTTTTGGGGTGGAAAGAGGCTCAACAAAATGGGATGCTTTGTTGTTGTTGTCGTCGTTCCGGAGATGATGAAAAGACGACACAGAGGTGGAGAGGGATGTGAAGGTCTGAGCGGTTAGCAGTCACTCACGCGGTCGGAACACGGCGATGCGATCACTGATCGGCGCCTGCAGTGAGTTAGATAACCAGCTGGAACAAAAACAATATCGCCAGGAGGACTTTAGGCAACTTTGCCTCCGCAAACAACTTTAAAACCGGAATGGCTATAGTGGCTATGGAGTATAGTGGACAACGGAACCACCCTCAAACCAAAGTCCTCTCAAAACCATTAACCTTAAAAGGTGTTCCTGCTCCAGAAAGGACCTATTAGCTGTGGCTAAATGCGCCTGAATCCACAAGCAGACCATTGAACGCCGCCAGGCGGCTTCTCCGCCCAGCGTTGAGACTGAAGGTCGCAACGGCGCCCACGGTGCGAGTGTATCCAAAAGAACTCCACTTCTTTCCCTTTAATGGACTCGGTGGGTGACTGTATCCCCCCCCCCCACCAACACCTCCCCCTTTTCCCCCGCGCCAACGACGACATCATCCCACCCAGACATGAAATGTCACGGGGGTTGGCCAAACAAAGCACAGCGGCGCAAAGCTAACAGAGGAGGGAAGGGGAACGGAACGCAGAGCACGCGCGTTACTAAGGGCTCTGGTATGTCTGCTCGGCTGCGGCGACACATCCCCGCCGTCGGAGGCATGGCCACGCCTCCGTTATTGAGAGGGTATGAGATACACTAGAACGGGGTCACCGCCTACCGAATATCACGTATGCATTATGGATGTTCGCGAGCATGGGATTCCATAAGTTACCGCTGAAAGAGAAGGTCAGATGCTAGGTTGGGGAAAAAAAAACAGGTGAGGTTCGCTTGGTTTTTGTGTTTCCGATTGGCTATTCCAGCTGGATCTAGCCGCGGCGGACCACCGCAGGCCGGGGGCCGGGGGAAATAGAAAGGCCATGAGAGTATCCGGCTGATGGGGAGGGAGTCAGCGGTAGAGGGCCAGTGGGAGAGAGGGAGGAGGCAGAAATCTCTCTCCAGCACTCACCACAGCAGGGCGACTTGGGTAACAAAAAAATACACAAAAATACCTAAAGGAAGTTGTTTCCTGAGCACGGGGGGGGTCAAGTTTCCCGCTTTGGGCTCCTGCCTGCCTCCATCTCACTTAGCATGACAAAACTGTGCGTGGAAAGCGGAACCCGGGAAGCAAGAGGAGCGGCTGGGGCAGTGGGGGGGGGGGGGGGGGGGGGGGGGGAGGGCCTGTTGACAATGGACAGCACGCCGCTCTTTTCCACTTAATAAAAAGTTCACGGCAGGCCGGTGAATTATGTATGACTGTATGGGGAGACGTTGGCCAGCACATCCATAAAGTTGTCAGCTCGCAGTGTATTAACGATTCCCTCTGTTGAACTCTCGCTCTTAAACAGGCAGTCCCCATCGCTTCGGCCCAGCACCACGTAAAGGATGCTCTCAATGATGTCCTCAGAGTTGCGTGCGCCCAGTGATCCAGCCGCCTCTAATGAACCTCCTTCTGCAAATATCCATCCTCGTATTCGATTTAAAAAGTCAATGTTGCTTTCTACCTTTTGTATCCACCATGCCACTCAATCTTAGAGTTGTATGTGTATGTATATGTTTATCTGGCTATATACGTATATGTATGGATACGTATATATGGGTATATATATACACACATATGTCTTTTACCTATTTGGTGCATAGTTGGTTTTAAGATTTATTTTAAGTGTCCTTTTATGTCTTGCAAAAAACACTTAAAATAAATTGCATTATTAATATTACTACTATTAATGTTGGGCAGATAAAAGGCTGAGGAAGACACACAACAGCATGGCAGCAGAGAAGAGGGAAGAATAAATGGTCTTTAATCCATTCCAAATCCACACAACGGGGGTCTTCTCAGAAGTATGAACCAAAGATCCAATATCAATGCATTTGCGTCTCCAACATGAACCCTTGAAACATTAATCATTAATATTTACTCTGTTCTCAGGACGTCACACTCGCATTATTTATTCAAGCGAGTTACTTCTCACCATGGACTACAAGCTGTATTTGCTTGGTCTGATATTTCTGTGGGATGTTTGATACAAATACTTGCTTTTCAACAAGCACAATAATATTCCATTTTGTTTCTCTGCTTTGCTTCTTTGCATTTTATAACTTAAGGGGTTGGTTACGTGTCCTGTAGCTTTTCACAGCACCCGTTTCCTTGCCATTTGGAGGCTGTTATCTAAAGTCCCCGAGAGTCACGGCATACCGCGTCACATCAGATGTGTTACTCTAGAGAGAGGGAGAGAGAGAGAGAGGAGACAGACGACCGGACGTTGTGGGTAAAGCTCAGACAGTCCCGGGGTACTTGTGAAAAACGAGGGCTGGTGTGGTACAGGCATGGGACTCCAAGCCACAGAGGTAATTAGATACTCAGATGTCATGTTAACCAGGAGCCCTCTGCCCCCCCCCTCCCTTTTACATCTCTGTCTGGTCATGGGACTCAACCTATCTAGAGCAAAGCATTATGATTTGTCTTTATATAATACACTGGTTTTAACTGAATCGACGTCTCCCACTGTGTTTACGAAGAAAAATGTGTGGACACATTGATGGGTAGCTATATGTTGAGATAGATAGACAGAGTATGAGAGACAGAGACAGAGACAGAGAGAGAGAGAGAGAGAGAGAGAGAGAGAGAGAGAGAGAGAGAGAGAGAGAGAGAGAGAGAGAGAGAGAGAGTCAGCGAGATAGATAGAATGATAGGATCACTGCATAAGTATCAATCATGGATTTCGATTGGGAACATTTCTACATGTGTGCATACTCGATCTGATATGCTCTCTCTCCCGCTATTGCTCTCTCACTCACTCTCTCTTTCGCTCTCTCACTCTCTCTCTCTCTTTTGCTCTCTAACTCGCTCACACTAAAACATGCACACACACTTATCATCGGCAGAGACTCATTTCTGCCAGCCTCAGGGAAGGGTGTAATTGAAGCCCGGTGAAAGATAATGTAATTTGGAACAGATCATAAATAATGAATAGTCGGGACCCAGCTAAACTATATGGGAGGAAATATTATCTGGTGTTTTAACTGTAGGCCGGAGCGAGTGATAAAGTGAATCTATCTCCGGCTAATACAGCTGTCAAGGCCGTGGTGCTGCGGGGATACAAAAAAATAAAAAGTGGGCTGCTACAAAACCCCAGAGTCAGGGGGAGATCAAAAGCGCTACGTCTTCCCGGCACAGACCGTGAATCAATGCAGGGATTAGAGTCGTCAAAATATATGGAACAGAAGTCTGTCCGAGAAGGATGGAGAACAAGCACGCCGTGTCACGGACTGTGCTGACTGGGGTCGGCAGGAACAAAAGAGAGGGGATCCATATGCGGACCGGACCAGAGAACTCAATGTGTCAAAAAAGGCTTTCAATGGAGGAAATTAGAGACAGCTCACAGTTCGACTTAACCCTTAGCCTGGCTATCACCAGACCAAGCTCAGTCGTAGATTGCACGTTGGTCTGGGGAGGCTGCTGTCATTTTCTTCAGCACGAGAGGCGTGATCAACGGGCCCAGTTCAAATGACTCCGTACGCGATTGGCTGCTTGCCGTCGCTTCCCTGTCGTCATTGTGTTAAACCGGCCAAAAGCGCGCCAGGGGGAAAAGCCAGCTCGGCGATTGGCTCCCGCAAAACCATCGAAATTAGAAAGAAACGTATTGCGCTTCTCCAGTCCCTTCTGCAGGGCGAACTCAAGTCGCCGGCAGAATGGGCGGGGCTACCCAGTCTACTTAACCACGGAAAAACACTTAACAACTACGGAACAAGAACAAAATGAAGAAACATGAAGATCCGACAAGGGAACAAAGGAAGGGACAATGGTTTATGATGGGGGAAATAATGGGGGGACTGGGGGGAGATTGGCAGGGCAGCTCCGGTGAGGGGAAGGAAGTGATTGCAGATGTGATTGGCAGGATCTGTAAGAAGAAAGGTCTACGGACGTCTGATGGAACAGGAACAATAAACAACGTAAGCACAGAGGCGAACCAAGATACACTGACTTTCGTGTTGCCCCACCTGGCCCACTTCACCCATCCCTCCCAGCTCCATCCCAAACACAGACCCATAAATCAACCTGCACAGAGCAGCAGGCCTCTGGCCAGAGAGACGGAGAACCACCACCCTGGAGGAGAGGTGCCGGGGGTGGGGGTGGGGAACGGGAAGGGGGGTCAACGATGACTGCCTGCCAGGGTTTGGCGTGTGGGTCACCGGGGGCGCCTGACCCTGGTGACCCCAACCACCCCGTCCCCTATGACCCTCCCCCTCGTTCTGTCTGAGATGATTGATGGATGTGTAGAGGAGGCGGGGATGACGGTGGTGGGGGTGCAGGCTGGACTGGGGTTTTGAGGCGGACATGAACACAGTTGTTGTGGCGAGATCTTTCTTGGCCACCTTCCCTCAGTCCCCTACAGCTCCTTTCACCCTGTTCCCCTCCAACAGTGGTCTTTGTCTTGCAGCCCCATTTCTAGCTATTAAAATGTTTGGAAGCCCAACTTTTGTGCATATGCTTGAAAACAAAAGTTTGAACCCAATGAACCACCGCTGATGTTGATATAGACACACAAATATAATCAATAATAATGTCCTGGTGATACCCTGTGATACCAATGTCCCGGTGAACATAATGACATCGCTCTTCTGCACACTAGTTGTTCGCCCGAGGCTATGAGTCTTGAGGCAGGCAGTCCACATTCACAGGACGTCTATAAGACCTTTTCTAAAAATTGTTTGCTAAAATGGATCAAATATCTATTGCTACTTTCAGCAATCCTGCCACCCCATACGCATTTCACCCCAAGTGGGTCCCAACCCCCAGGTTGGAAACCACTGTTAAACACACTCTCACACACACACACACACACACACACACACACACACACACATACACACATATACAGACACAGACACACTACCCCCCCGCTTACCCCATTTTCTGTTAAAGCGCTCGATTCAACCAGCTCTAGAAAGCTCACTTATTTTTCTATATTTATTTTTGGTATTTTCTTTGTTCCCTCTGGGGCCACAGTCGTCATTCCTCCACTACTGAGTTGTTTGCTTTTGGTTTTTCTTGAGGTACCGAGTCACCGAGCCGCTCGCCGTCCTCACAACACAAAACAAAACAAACAGGGGCGTCCACCGCCCACATTCCAGTGGATACTTTGGAAAACCTGCAATTTTCCGGTCAATTCCAAGCAGGATTGAAAACGGGGCTGAGTTGACGCGGAAGCTCAGATGTGGGTCCACACCGCACAAACCTCAAACACCAAAATACACACAAGGAATTCAACAGGGATGGCTTATCTCAATATAACGCAAAGGGTCAACCCGTTCCTTCACACAGACGACTCACAGGGAGCGAGTGCTACGGTTCAAACTCGACGCAATTCATCTTCATCGCAAAGACAAGAGTGGGGGGAGAAAAGAACGGAGAGCTCCAGTGCCAGGAATTAAATAGACTGGGATAACAATTAACAGTAAATCACTTCTCGGTGGAGCCGGGAAAAGACACAAACAAGGGCCCGCTAATGGAGGCTTTATTGTCCCTTTATAACCAACACAGTAGACACAACACAGACACCAGGGCAGCCGGGAGAGTAGGGTGTGTGTGTGGTGGAGGGGGGGGTAGTTATTAGACATTGTTGTGGCCAGTGGACCCAGTGTCCCGCCTCTGCCCTCTAAAACCCATCCCTCGCCGTTGTTTATTACAAGGCCGCCTGGCAAGTCGCCAGACCCCCCCCCCCCTACGAAATGCCACCATTTGTTCTGAGCTGACAGATTCCATACACAATGAAAACGGAAAACGGGAGAAAAATAAACACACACAGACATTCTCACACATGTACACACACACAGACAGAAACCGACGTGCACAGGAATACACACACACAATAACACACACACACACACACACACACACACACACACACACACACACACACACACACACACACACACAGAAGCACACAAGAACACACACATACACACACACACACACACACACACACACACACACACACACACACACACACACACACACACACACAGAAACACAAATACACACCCACAGCAACACACAGCTACTAGAACAAACACACACACACACACACACACTCACAGAAGGACAGGAACACACACACCAACTGGACTGGAGCATCCCACATGCCGATGCACTGCACTGTGAACACCATCTGTGGTTTGATCTTAGCATTGGTGGAGCGAAGCTGGAAACACGTGTGTGTGTGTGT